>NC_053424.1:53489614-53641795 GCF_007990345.1 Gossypium hirsutum
AAAAGGGCAAATAAGTCCGAGGTTCATCGGGCCGTATGAAATATCCGAACGAGTTGGCCCGGTAGCATACAGATTGATTCTGCCCCCTGAACTTGAAAAGATTCACAATGTTTTTCATGTTTCGATGCTTCGACATTATAGATCCGATCCATCGCATGTAATTAGTCCATCAGAGGTTGAGATTCGATCTGATTTGAGTTACGAAGAAGAATCGGTTCGTATTTTGGCTCGTGAAGTAAAAGAACTACGAAATAAGAAAATCTCATTAGTAAAAGTACTGTGGCTCAAACACGGGGTTGAAGAAGCAACTTGGGAGCCAGAAAACTCAATGAAAGAATGTTATCCTAACCTTTTCGCTAGTAAGATTTTCGGGGACGTAAATTTCTAAGGGGGGAGAGTTGTGACCTCCTTAATTTGGCCCCAGTCGGAAAGTGGTTTCGGGACCACAAAATCGAGTCATAAAAATAATTAAACGTTATATTCTATGCTTATTATATGTGAAAGTGTATGTGTGAAAGTATCGTGTCTTAACTTTGTCATTTGAATGTGGAAATAGCTAAAAAGGACTTGTGTGTTAAAACTTAAAAATGTGATAGGAAGAATTTAGAGGGCCGAATAATGCATGGTATATAAGAAGGAGGACTTGCATGTCAAATGGACCACTATTAAATTAGTGGACGACAATGATGAAAGTTGACAGGAAAAATATGTATTTTGTATTGTAAAATAATAACCTAATGAATGTTATATGATTCCATGTTAGTAATATAATATTTAATGATATTATAAGAGGAATTATATAATTTAATAAAAGAAAATAGGTGAGAAAAACAAAGTTTTCATCCATTCTTCTTTCATTTTGCTGAATTTAAAGAACAAGCAAAACTAAAGGGTTCTTGGATATTCGGCCTTGATGTTTCTAATTGGAGGTATGTTTGATTTTATTTCTTGATAATTTATGTGAAATTGAGTTAATTGCTGAGCTCCTTTCATAGCCCATGACTTAATTTTTGTTATTGATTTGAAATGATGCATTTGGCTATGGGTTGTATGGATGTCTTTGGAGGTGTTATATGTTTTGGAAATGGTCTGTTAATGTTGTCAATTATAGTGATAATTCGGTCATGATTTAGCTTATATTGAAAATATGTAATTATAAGCATAATAATAAACATGCGAAATGGTTGTATTTTTAGTTGATATTTGTGTTCAAAATGGTTCAATTTGTTTTAGCCACATGTGCATAAATTGTAATAATTGGATAGATAATATGTACTTGAGTATTCGGTTATGGTTTTAGGTTCGAGTTGACGGATATGCAAAAATTAGCTTTTGGGATGTATTGATTTAGTATAGGAGTTCAAAAATGGCTTAATTTTCATGTTTAAATTCGGTTATATCCGATCATGGTTGGAGTTATTTTGATATGCATATTATAAGGTATCTATGATTTGTGTTTTGGTTGCATAACTATATTTGGTTAATGATATGAATAAATTATAAATAGCTTTAAGTAAGCTTGATATATGGACAATGGATATATTTGGATTTATATTATGCTTAAGTGAAATTATAGATATATGATGAAATTGATTGGCGATATACATGTTTAAATAATATGAATGCAAAGAGTTGTGAAATAGTATATTGCAATAAATCTGCTTGGGGACAGCAGCTGTAATGTGATTTTGGAAAATCACCATAAATTGTGAGAGTGGAGTTAGAAGGTGAATAAACTATGTAATTAAATTTTAATGAGTCTAGTTTCAAATGAAATCAACGAGAACATATTTTGACTTCTGTACCATTAGAAATTTGATTCATAGTAAAGGGTGGTCAGATTAGTCAAACAGTGAAACAGGGGGAAACTTTAAGAAAAATCTGGTATTGATTGGACAAACTAAAAATTCTGAAAATTTTATGGATAAAATATATATGAGTCTATTTTTAGGGAAATTTTACGACAATTGATTTGGAGTTTTTTAGCTCCAGTTATAAATAATTTGGTGACTGTTGCTTAGGAAGACAGCTTATTGTGAATTTGTGATTATGTGGTAAACATTGATAAAAATTTGTTAATGAGTTGCTTAATGTTTTCTTATAAACTTACTATGATCTATATGTGTGAAATTCGTATATATATATTATATTCTGAAAGTAATGCTTGAATAGTCGAATAATGACTAGTTTAAAATTGTTGAATTTAAGCTCAAGAGCATAGAGAACCAAGGTTGGACAAGGGATGTAATAGCCCTAATTTGACCCTAGTTGGGAAGTGGTTTCGGAACCACAAATCTGAGTTATAAAAATAATTAAATGTCATATTCTATGTTTTTTATGTGAGTAAATGCATGTGTAAAAGTTTCATGCTTTGATTTGGTCATTTGTATGTGAATTTATTTAATAGGACTTATGTAAGACACTTTTGAAATGTGATAGGCTAATTTTATAATGGTCTATTAATGCATGTATTGAAAGGAATGGTTTTGCATGTCAAATTAACCATTTTAGATAGTGGCCGGCCATGTTATTAGTTAACATATAATATATGAATTTTATATTAGCATTATTTTAATTAAATGGCGTTATATTATAGAATAATAAGAAATAAAAATGGGAAAAAGGGTGAAGAAATCAAGGTGTTCATCCTTGTTCCTTCTTAGCCGATTTTAAAGAAGAAAAGGGGGCAAACCATTCGGTGATTTTAAGCCTTAAATAAGGTAAGTAATTCATGTTATCTCTTGGATTTTTAGCATATTTTAAGTTAGGTATTAAGTTCCTTACTTAGCCCATGACAAAATTTTTAGTTGTGTGGTGTTTTGAGCATTCTGCCATGGGAGAAATTGAAGTGAATGGATTGTTGTTCTTATGGTTTAATGGAATTTGAGCTAGTTAATACTTGATTGTTAGCACTTATATGTGAAAGGGATGAATTCGGACTTGTTGAGTTACATGAATAAACCTTTTGTTTTTTTTTCATAGTGTTAAATGAGAACATATACCGTTGGGTGATTGTATGAAATAATTAGAGATTTTCATATCAAGAGGTTCGGCTTTGTAAATGAATTTAAGGGTATAAATCTTGAATAATGTTATGTATAGGTTTCGGCTTTGATAGTAATTATATAAGTATAATTAGTCATTTTGATGATATGGTATGTAGTGATAAGTAAAAATATAAGGGTAGCTTAAGTTAAATAACTTTCGGCTATGAATTTTCATGTTTAATATTTTTATGTTGATAAAAGCATATTAATAAATTTCTTATTATTTACATACAAACTTACTAAGCTATATAGCTTACTCTATTTATTTTCTATGTTTATAATATCCTCGGGTTAGCTCGGTGATCGCGTAATTCGTAACAAGTAATAAATATTTATAATGAAGATCAAACCTAGACTAACTATTATCACGACGAAAAGGCAAGCGTACCTATCGAACAATAGTATGGTAATGGCAAGACCGGGATATCGTACCCAAGGGAACCAAAAGTACTAGTAATAACTATCTTTTTTATTATCTAGCATAAGAATAAAAGGGGTTGTTTTAATTAACTAATTATTTAAACTAAGAACGCACAGAGAAAAGAATTGGGGAATTGCTTTTGGGAAACTCGATTGACTTGAGACAATACCTAAGGAAAAATCCACCTAGACTTTACTTGTTATTCTGGCTCCGAATCAGACGATTATTCATTCAACTTGTTCCGTAGAGATCCCTAAGTTATGTTATTATCCCTATTCAAGACTAATAACGTCTAATCCCTAGATTGAATAACTGAGACTATTCTCTAATTAACACTCTAGGGTTGCATTAACTCGATCTATGGATCCCATTATTAGGTTTCACCCTAATCCGGCAAAATCTTGTCACCCTATTTCTAGGAACGCAATCAACTCCGCTTAATTATGGCAAATGTACTCTTAGACAGGGTCTATTCCTCCTCTGAATAAGAGCGTGTCTTGAATTAGTATCCTAGGATATCAAAACAAGAATTAAGTACACATAATTAAGAACAAGTTAAATATTTATCATATGTTCAGAAAATAATAACAAGATTCATCTTAGGTTTCATTCCCCTTAGGTATTTAAGGGATTTAGTTCATAACTAAATAAGAAAACATCTCAGAAGAATAAAGAAAACAAAGCATAAAGAAAACCCAAAACTCCTGAAGGGGAATTGAGGAGAGATCTTTAGTCTTGATGATGAACCCGGCTTCTGCGATGGATCAATCTGCTTCCTTAGGGTAATTCCTTACCCTCCTTCTCCTTCTCCCTTTTTTCTCCTCTTCTACGGTGTATTTATAGGCTTTGGAATGCTTAGAAGCCCTCAGAAGTGGCCTTTTCCGAATTGGACTTAACTTGGGCTCGGTAGGGACACGCCCGTGTGACACGCCCGTGTGTGATTACTTTAGGCCGTGTTCGAACCTGTTAGAATGGCATGGCCGTATGATCTGCCCGTATAAGGAGGTCCTGGCCGTGTTGATTTAATATTTTGGCTCATTTTCTCTGTTTTTGGCCCGTTTCTCGTTCTTTTCGTTCTTCTATGCTCTTCTAAGTATAAAACATGAAATTAAAGCATTAGGAGCATCGAATTCACCAATTCTAATGGAAAATCATCCATAAAATGCATTAAATATGGGGTAAAAATATTTATAATTTACGGTTTATCAAATACCCCTACACTTAAGCATTTTCTTGTCCTCAAGCAAAATTCTCAACTCATAATCAAAATAAATTCTTCTCAACTTATAATTTCTATCAATAATATCTCAATATAATCCACAGGTAATCATACATTGAGGATTCAACTAAAAGAACATAAAAGTTTTATGCATTCCAAGTTGAGTATTTAATCATGCAAACATAGGTGTCTCTCTGTATCTAAGTAATTACCTTTGATTTAGAATATCACAGAGTTTCACATCCTCACTAAAGATTCACTCAAATCACTCGCGGTGTTTAAAGACAATAAATGAAGCACTCAATAGTCAATAATGAAAAGTCATTACCATAGGCTTGCATGAAAAGCAAATCTCCACCACTATAATTTAAAATGATACATCAATCCAAAGGTCTTTGGAGGGCTGTAGTGAGGCTTGGTTAGGGGGGTGTGGTCACAAGTTGAAAGAAAGGGTTAGAATCAAGATTGAATTGAAAAATTGCCTAACTAGAAAAAGAGTTAATCTTCACTTGCGTACAATAGAGTTTTTCTCAGAATATGAAATTACAAATATGCATACATAGTTTTTTTTTAAGACATAGTTTTTTTTAAGAACAAGTCAAATAACATAGACTAACTATTAAGAACAAGACATAGCTAAACAATTTATTCAATTCAAATCTCGACAAAAATAGGGATTAATTTAGGGGGTTTCAACAATAATGGGTTAAGGGTTAATATTGAGGTTAATACAAGGAATGGCTTGTTAGGCTCAATGGGGTTTACTAGGGGTTAATCGTGGAGGTAGGCTTTTTATGGCATGAGTGGGTTAATCCTAAGTGCCTTAATCATTTTGATATATCAAATCAAATGGTGTGGTCTTGACATGCATAATCAAGCAAGTTCTAGAATAACAGTTCAACACTGACACACTCAAAGCAATAATAAAAATGAGCATGAAAGGATGAATAGATGCTCAAAAGGCTCAAAAATCTCAGAAAAATTATGGCTTTTTGATGTTTAGACTCGTGAATTCCAATTCAAAGTAATACCTAGACTTGGGGAAAACAACCTATAATTTTGAATTCTTAAAAATCAACTTATTATGCTTGATTCTCTAATGACTTAAAGTTTAAACAATCAACGTATAAATCCCTATGTTTTAATTCAAGATATATCAATCAAAATCATAAACCAATCAAAATTTATCCTAAATATGATATGAGAGGTTTTCAAGAGAACAAGGCAATCATTAATAAATACCCCCCACCACTTAAGATGTACATTGCCCTCAATTTACAAAGATAGATATTAGAGTACAAAAATAAGATGGGGGAGGCGTGAAATTTTCGGTATTAAGAACGGATGGTATCCCTTGATTGGCGAGATCGAGTATTGGGGATAACTCTGGATGGCAAGCTTGACTCTGAAGGTAAGCCATTTTTTTGAAAAGGAAAACAAATGAATCTAAAAAATGATTGAGTCTTAAAAACTTAATAAAAGAAAAATAAGATAAGATAATTATTCTAATTTTTAAAGTGGCACGACCAGGG
The DNA here is from genome assembly GCF_007990345.1 of Gossypium hirsutum. Lineage (NCBI taxonomy): Eukaryota > Viridiplantae > Streptophyta > Magnoliopsida > Malvales > Malvaceae > Gossypium > Gossypium hirsutum. The sequence goes on from NC_053424.1 coordinate 53,495,834, forward strand.
CATACACCCGTGTGTGCTGTGGCTCGGTCGTGTTTGTCGCGAATTAATATGTCACCACACGGTTTTATTGCACGCCTGTGTGTCTAGGCCGTTCGCTACATGATCGTATCGCACGGCCGTGTCTGGCTTTGTTCACTTCTCCTACGCCCGTGTGTTAGGGTACCACGCCCGTGTTTTGTTGTCCACGGCTTAACGGCACGGGCGTGTCTCATGCCTGTGTCGAAGAAACAGAATCGAGTCTTGCCCCTGGCACACCCGTGTTTTTCCATTCCCACGCCCATGTCCACCTATCAAGTTCACCCACGGCCATGTCGCACAGCCATGGGGATTTATCGCATCCCGTGTTTTGGGGAAATCATGTCCTACTTCCACACAACCGTATCGTACGACCGTGTCTCTTTCCCTATTTGGCCACGGCTTTAGGCACGCCCGTGTGTCTAGTCGTGTGTGCTGGAAAACTTTGCAATTCAAAGATAAAGTTAATAATTCAAAGTGTTAGAAATTAAAAATAAAGAAATCAAAATATGTTAGTGCTCAAGTTGCCTCCCGAGAAGCGCTTATTTATAGTCTAAGCTCAACTTACCTCTCTAGTGAATGGTCAGGGTGGTACGAGGAGTTTATACTCCTTATTCCTGCTATCAATCTTATCAAAATAGGGTTTTAATCGGGTGTTGTTTACCTTAAAAGTGCCAAACTTGGGGTGACTCACCTCCACCGTACCGAATGGAAAAATACTGAGTACCGTAAGAGGGATTTCCTCATTCGGTGTGGTTGTGACAATGTGAGGATCTACGGCATCTAGTAAGACTTTATTGCCAACCTTAAGTTGATTCGGAGAGGTATCGACCTTGTTTTGATGTAGTTTCGGTTTATCATGTGTTTTCAGTTTGTGTACTCACCATTCGTCTAGCTCCTCTATCCGTAGCCTTCGTTCTTCATGAATGTGTCCTCTATTTTTTCTGGAACATGGCTCGTGAACTTCTTTGAAGCTCAATTTCTGCAAAGTCATATTGTCAGTTTTAGTAGATTGGTGTGGACTGTTACCTTCAATGTCGATGTGATGCCAGAATTACGAGCTTGAAGGGTCATCGTTTCGTCTCCCACACGAAGTGTAAGCTCACCTGTGCCAACATCAGTAATTGTTTTAGTAGTTGCTAAAAAGGGCCTCCCTAAAATCAAATGGATGTTATTATCCTTCTCTATGTCAAGAACAACGAAATCAATGGGAAATATGAACTTATCTACTTTTACTAGTACATCTTCAATAATACCCCTAAGAAGTCTTAAAGTTTTATCTGCCAATTGAATGCTCATCCTAGTTTGTTTAGGTTTCCCAAGACCTAGTTGCTTAAACATTTTGTACGGCATGACGTTAATACTATCCCCTAAATCAGCTAATACATGATTCACATCTAAACTACCAATTAAGCAAGGAATTGTAAAACTCCTTGGATCTCTCAATTTGTGGGGTAGTTTATTCTGTAGAATAGCTGAGCAAACTGCGTTTATTTCCACATGCAACGCCTCGTCCAACTTACGTTTGTTTGCTAAAAGCTCCTTTAGAAATTTCATTGCATTCGGCATCTATGACAGAGCTTCAATAAATAGTAAGTTAATATGTAATTTTTTTTAAAGTTTAAGGTATTTACCGAATTGTTCGCCTGAGCGGTCTTTCCTTGTCGCGTTAGGGTATGGAACAGGAGGTTTGTATTCTTCATTCACCATTTTGTTATGACTTACCTCACTTTTATCTTTACTCACCACAGTGTCTTGCCTCGGTTCAGGCTCAGGCTCAACGAATTCTTCTTTATCTTGAGTACTAATGGCGTTGAGCTTTTCATTTGGGTTAGGTTCAGTATTGCTTGGCAAGCTACCTTGTGGTCGTTCGGAGATTAGTTTGGATAGCTGGCCTATCTGAGTTTCAAGTCCTTGGATTGATGCTTGTTGATTTTTAAGTGCTGTCTCGGTATTTTGGAAACGGGTTTCTGACATTGATATGAATTTTGAGAGCATCTCCTCAAGGTTCGGTTTCTTCTCTTGTTGATAGAGTGGATGTTGAAAACCTTGAGAATTTTGTGGCTTTTGATTCCCTTGACCACCCCAGGAGAAATTTGGGTGGTTCCTCCAACCTGCACTATAAGTATTACTGTATGGGTTATTTTGAGATCTGAAGTTATTATTACCCATATAGTTGACTTATTCCTCTTCGGTTGTGGCATTGAAGGATTGATATTCTGTATGCACACCTCCTCTGCTTAAGTCACACCTCATTACTAGATGTACCTGTGTAAAACCAAGAAAACTATCAATCTTTTTATTGAGAAGTTCTACCTGATTTGACAGCATAGTAACTGAGTCGATGTTATAAACGCCGGCTATTTTTGTTGGCTTAGTCCTCATGACTTGCCACTGATAGTTATTCAGTGACATTTCTTCAATGAATTCATAAGCCTCTTCAAGTGTTTTGTTGTTGATGGTTCAGCCAGCAGCTGCGTCAACCATTTGCCGAGTCGAGGGATTCAGGCCATTGTGGAATGTCTGTACTTGAAGCCAAAACGGTGACCCATGGTGAGGGCACCTTCTCAGTAAGTCCTTGTATCTCTCCCATGCATCGTAAAGTGTTTCTAAATCCATCTACACAAAAGAAGAGATATCATTACGTAATTTAGCCGTTTTAGCCGGTGAAAAATATTTTAGTAAAAATTTCTCGGTCATTTGTTTCCAAGTAGTGATAGACCTTCATGGTAACGAGTTCAATCACTGTTTAGCTTTGTTTCTTAAAGAAAAGGGAAATAACCGAAGACGAATGGCATTATCAAAAACTCCATTGATTTTGAATGTATCGCAAAATTCAAGGAAATTTGCTAAGTGAGCGTTGGGATCTTCATCCTGCAAACCATCAAACTTAACAAACTGCTATATCATCTGAATAGTTTTAGGTTTTAATTCAAAAGCATTTGCAGCTACAGCAGGTCTAACTATGCTAGATCCAATTCCTGTTAAAGAAGGTTTAGCATAATCATACATAGTAAGTGGAGCAGGATTTTGATTAGCAGCAATTGCAGGAGGTAGCTGATTGCCTTGGTTTTCAGCCATCTCATCGGTTGGGGTTTGAGTATCGTCTTCTCGCTCGTTCTTTGTGTAGTGTAAACTACGCCTTATTTCTCTTTGATTTTTGCAAATTGTACGATCGATTTCTTCGTCAAAAAGTAATGATCCTGACGGGTTTCTTCTAGTCATAAAATATAAAAACTACCAAGAGAGAGAAAAAGTAAATTAATAAATACTAAAATAAAATAAAATTGCAAGAAAAAAATGGCTAAAGTAATAAAATTTTAGTGTTCCTAATATTTCAGTTCCCCGGCAACGGCGCCAAAAACTTGATCGTGTGATTCGTAACAAGTAATAAATATTTATAATGAAGATCAAACCTAGACTAACTATTATCATGACGAAAAGGCAAGTGCACCTATCGAACAATAGTATAGTAATGGCAAGACCGGGATATCGTACCCAAGGGAATCAAAAGTACTAGTAATAACTATCTTTTTTATTATCTAGCCTAAGAATAAAAGGGGTTTCCTTTAGTTAACTAATTATTTAAACTAAGAACGCACAGAGAAAAGAATTGGGGAATTGCTTTTGGGAAAATCGATTGACTTGAGACAATACCTAAGGAAAAATCCACCTAGACTTTACTTGTTATTCTGGCTCCGAATCGAACGATTTATTCATTCAACTTGTTCCGTAGAGATCCCTAAGTTATGTTATTATCCCTATTCAAGAATAATAACGTCTAATCCCTAGATTGAATAACCGAGACTTTTCTCTAATTAACACTTTAGGGTTGCATTAACTCGATCTATGGATCCCATTATTAGGTTTCACCCTAATCTGGCAAAATCTTGTCACCCTATTTCTAGGCGCGCAATCAACTCCGCTTAATTATGGCAAATGTACTCTTAGATAGGGTCTATTCCTCCTCTGAATAAGAGCGTGTCTTGAACTAGTATCCTGGGATGTCAAAACAAGAATTAAGAACACATAATTAAGAACAAGTTAAATATTTATCATACGATTCAGAAAATAATAACAAGATTCGTCTTAGGTTTCATTCCCCTTAGGTATTTAGGGGATTTAGTTCATAACTAAATAAGAAAACATCTCAAAAGAATAAAGAATACAAAACATAAAGAAAACCCAAAACTCCTGAAGGGAAATTGAGGAGAGATCTTCAGTCTTGAGGATGAACCTGGCTTCTGCGATGGATCAATCGGCTTCCTTAGGGTAATTCCTTACCCTCCTTCTCATTCTCCCCTTTTTCTCCTCTTCTAGGGTGTATTTATAGGCTTTGGAATGCCTAGAAGCCCTCAGAAGTGGCCTTTTCCAAATTGGACTTAACTTGGGCTCGGCAGGGACACGCCCGTGTGACACACCCATGTGCGATTACTTTAGGCCGTGTTCAAGCCTGTTAGAATGGCACGGCCGTGTGGTCTGCCCGTGTAAGGAGGTCCAGGCCGTGTTGATTTCGTACTTTGGCCCATTTTCTCCATTTTTGGCCCGTTTCTCTTTCCTTTCATTCTCCTATGATAAAACATGAAATTAAAGCATTAGGAGCATCGAATTCACCAATTCTAATGGAAAAGCATCCATAAAATGCATTAAATATGGGGTAAAAATATGTATAATTTACGGTTTATCACTTGGGTTGGAAGTCGCCGGAGAACCTATCACACTATCAAACTAACAAATTGGGTATTGATAATTCTTATACTTAAAGTCATGGCATGTATAGGGGATTTGGTTTTTTTTGTATATATCATAATTTTTTTTGGCCTAAAATGTTGGCCTATGCTATTTGAAAGTTCATTGTTGTGTAAGGCCATTTGATGTTGGTATATTGGCTATACTATAAGTTGATGATGATGCATTTCAAGAATGTGTATGCTTACACATGTTGATGAATGAGTGGTGATATCTATGTGTGACGTAAATTTGTTCGCAACGGCAAGTCAGATTACTGCACGGGCTAGGGACATGGCCATACGAGCCACATGGTCATGTCTTAATATCACACGGGAGTGTGCCTCTGTTTTTCATGAAATTTTTTCAAAGTTTTCTAAAGTTCTCAGTTTGGTCCTGAACCGTTTCCAGAGCATGATTTGGGCTTCGTAGGCCCATATTAGGGACTTCAAGATGAAATGTGGAAATATTTAAATTTGAACACAAATTCATGACCCAATTTTATACGATTGCATGTGTTTATGACTGGTAATGCCTCATACCCTATTTCGGTGTCGAACAAGAGTAAGGGGTGTTACATTTAGTGGTATCAAAGCTATGGTTTAGTCGATTCTCGGACTAACATAGCATATGTGAGTCTAGCTGTACATGCCATATTACTACTCGTGATAGTATGGTATCTCCCGACTCTGACAAAATTGTTTTGTTAAGACAGAAATGCTGATAATGATATTAAAATGATTGAAATGTGCTTATGATGTTTCGAATTTTGGAAAGGTATGAATAGAAGTTCACGATATGTGTGTGTTAATGTACGAAATGAGATAACCACAAGTTGAGAAATGTTTAAAGTGGAATGAAATGAAAGTTTATATAGTGATAATCCCATCCATGTTTGTTTAGCATGCATATGATGTTATGTGCCCAACATATTTGATTAAGTGAATATGATAAGTAAATTTACTCAAATTGACAGAATGTGCGTTTATGTACACTTGTTTGAACAAGATAATCCAAAAAGTTCAGGTAACATGACTATGTATGTTAATTAGCTTGAAGTGAATTATGTAATTGTGATTATATGATATTGGTGATGAATGCTAAGTCATATGTGTGTACTTATGAGAGTCAAATTAGAGGCTTTACAACCTCACCCTCTTACTAGTGTTGCCTTATAACGAAAATTCACGAGAATCATGTGAAATAAGTCCATAAATGTGAAACTAAAGAGTTTGGTGGTGAAATAATTAGTAATGCATACAGAGATAAGAATAGTTTTGAAAGTGGAAACAATTTTGGAAGGATATCAGATGGTTCTAAAGATTATTCAGATTAAGCAATGTCACAGTTAAAGAAAAAGTTAATCTCGGCTAATCGACTTATTGAGATATGATGTCTAAAGTATGTCTTTTTTGAAATTTTTCCCGAATTGGTTTTCGTTAGTGAATGGAATGATGCAGGGTTCATGATGACATAATTAGTTAGAGAAATTATAATTTAGTAGTAAAGTTAGAGAAATGATAATTGAGTAGTAAAGATGTCTGTGTGTGACAGTTACAGTTGAAATGAATATGATGATCTTTTCTGGGTATTCTATATATTCTTTTATCCTTAAAGATATGTGTGTGATTGTTCATTTTCTGGTGAAATTTTTATCGTGTGAGAATGTTAGTTGACTGTAATGTTAGACGAAAGTTATGTTGGTCTAGTTGGTTCATGATCGGCATTCCTTTATCTCTTCGGAATTCTATTCTGATATGTTGGAATGAAGTCAATGGTAAAAATTTATGTGAGACTATTCTTATGTTTCTATTGATTATGGTTTTGTTTTATATATGCGGGAAATATATTATATATGTTATGATGGAAGTCCAGAGTCGGTAAGCAGTGTTTTTCTTCTAGCTTTCTCTGGGGAATTATCAAGATCTTTATTATCTTCTTGTGAGTTTTGTTCTTGGACTTCTGGTATGGTATTGTATCTTGGATTTCTTTATCTCTTATTTTCTATCATTCTTATTTCATGAATTATCAACCATGGCTTATCTTTAAAGTGTGTTCTTCAGCTTGTGACAACTGTGTCTATTATGATTATGCTTCTGGTTCGATCATAGAAAAGTGGTGATTCTGGTATCTGGATTTCTCTAATTTTTGTGTAAGGAATTGACATCGGCAAAGGTATAAGTGGTGAAATCACAAGCTTCAATTTGTATCATAGAAAAGTGGTGAAATCAACTTGGCTGTTTTTATCAGAGTGAGCTGGTAAGTTGAAATGTGATTTGAGTTATAGATAGTTAAAGTATCCTCAATTATGGTAATAAATTTTGTGCATCCACGAATATATCGATGGACAATCTGAACGAAGAATTGATATTCTAGAGAGTATGATGCTGAGATATACCTATTAGATTTGTTCTAGTCTGATAATGTTATTATGAGTTAAAGTTGTTCTGAATGATATGGTTATCACATTTATGAAAATTCAGATGGTTTGTGTGTAACACCCCAAACCCCACCTAGATGTTATGGTCGAATCTATGATGTGACATTGGAGTGTTTTTCCAAAACACAAATTGAAAAAAATAGATCCAATTTTCATAAAAACTTATTTAGATTCTAGATAGAAGGTTAGAATGACTAGTTCCTTGTGAAAACTCAAGTTGTTTAAGTAAAATATAAATTGTACTAGTTTCTCAAATTTTTAACGCAGTGTTTGTTGTGGAAGCTTTTAAAACGTATGGCGTAAGCGCGATGATTTCAGAAAAACTTAGGTTTTGTGCTTTTCTGAAAATACGAGTCCTATTACTAACGGGTAAAATTAAAGTAATTAAATCCCCATATTAAAATAAACTTTAAAAATGCCTTATTACATAATGAAAACCTAATATCAAATGAAATCTAAATTATAGCATTTTAAATAAATTAACTACGTTGAGTGGCTACCTTTGAGTCCTCCGTCGCCTCGATCCGTCTAAGCTTGGGGATTCCCTGCACAGACAACAGATGGGTGAGTTTACAAAAACTCAGTGTGTGAAATCCCAAAGTAACAAACAATCAGAGTAAACGCAATCTGGGCCTAAGCCCGTTAGTTCCAGTTAAGGACTTAGCCCATTTTTCTGAAACAGTATCAGTCTGGGCTTGAGCCCATTTCAGAATAAAAGTAGTCTGGACCTTAGCCCATTTCAGTACAGTATGCAAACAAAGAATCCTACCCAATCCATCCGCTACACACCATCTCCGTACCAGCCCTACACACCATGTGGGGACAAAATCGACCCACCCAACCTTACATACCAAGTCGTACCGATTTCGGTAGTAAAACAATAATTGCAGCAAAGCTAACAGTATTAGGCTTATAGCTCTCAATACACTTCCTCCAAAATCAAAGAATCCCACCCCCATGCAATGCAACATAATATCAATGCGTATACAGTAAAAATGGCATGCTCAACAGTCATACATCATATAGGGGTATATCAGTCAATTTATCTTCCAGGGGTATAATGGTCATTTCATCAATATGGGTCTAAGTATACTTACTGACCCAACAATGGGTCCACAATCGTCTCAGGTGACCCGTGCAACCTTAATAGACAATCAGTGATAATGGGCCTATAGCCCATATTACGGGCCCATGTGGGCCTATACTCTCATATGGCCCACATAGCCCAAAAATGGTCTTAGCCGTGTACTTTACACAGCCTGGCCCACAATTTTCCATATTTTGTGCCTTTTTTTCATGTGGAGCCTAGAAGCCCATTGGGCACACACGGCCCAGTTCGGCCTATCGTGGCCCAATATCATTTTGGTCCATAAGAACGCTCATGGCGATCTCAACGCCCACATGGCCATGTTTGGTTACACGGCCTGCCACACAGGCGGTCACACACCTGTGTGGTACCGAAAGCCCACTTTTCGGCATTTCAACTTTTGCTGTTACACAACTAATGGTAGTGTTGTACACACACCTGTAACGAAACTGTAGCCTCAACACCTCCGAGATTAAAGCACCTATGATTCACAACAAAAACTCCACCATTAGTTCATATTTGCGGTTAATCCAAAAAACATAGTATTGCAAATACTTTAACTAAATCATCGCTACTTACCAAACGAACTATCGCAAACCCCTCTTACTCCAAAGCCAATGTACTCTCTCCAAAGCTTTAACCTTTACAAAACAGTTAGTCGATTCATCAGAAGTTATAATCCCTTATCAATATAATCACTACTTAAAGTACTTACCACGAGCGAAAAGATCACTTGTTGTGAAAGAACAACCGGCCTAACCCCTTGACTGTGGAGATCACGCCCCTAGCAACTTTCAGCAACCACAGAATTAAGTGACAGTTATTAAGGTGAAATAAGGGTGAATGAATAGGATCCATTCGGCCTATAGAAGAAAAAGAAATCACAAACTTGAGAAGAGGAACGACTAACCAATAATCTACCTAGACTCCAGCCTAGATGTTGCCCGAGTAACAAAAGAGATATTTCGCTCTAGCAAGAGAAATAACACGATTGAAAGGAGAGGAAGAGATGAAATGGCCACAAATGCTGAAAGTATTTGGTTAAGAGGGTAACGTTGGAGTCAGGGAGAGGGAGGAATGAGGATATTCGACCAAGGAAGAATAGAGTGAAGGGAAAAGAAAAGATGAAAAGGAGTCAAGAAGTACTTACTCAAAACCGAAACAGAGGCGAGGGTAATAGGCCTATTCAACAAACTTGAAAGGGAAAAAGGAAGAACTGAAGCACCCTACCAAAAGATGCACGAAAAGAAACTAAAGCTCAGCTTCAGAAGCGAAGAGTGAAAAGCATCACAATTTGCAAAAACCCTAAATGAATTGATCACTTCTCACCCATAGCCGAAATCCTAAGTAGTGAATGCCCTATTCGGCCACAACTCCTCTACACTTTACTCTCCACTTTTTCCTCCCCTTAACCCTCTCCTAAAATCTCTCCACAATTTTAGTTACCATGATCCCTTACTTCCCTCAACAACCCAATCGACCAAGTAGAAGAGTTCTAGTGATACTCAACCATCCACACGGCAACAAAATAAAACACACCTGGACGTGGCAAGTCTCAAACTCAAGACCTGTACAAACTCCAACGCGCCACATACGACCAGACTAGCAGGCACTTCATGTCATGCCTTACCCACAACATTTTAAGAAGCCTACTATCAGAAAACCAGGGTTTATTCAAGTAGAAGCAAAAATTTTCCCAAGCTAAGGCTCGAACCCACGACTTCTCAGATGCCCCAGAACTCTAAACCACTAAGGCAAACATACTCTCATGCCACCACACACAAAAATAATTCAACAGGGGTTTTTTAGATTTGGGGCGTTACAATTTTACCTTCCTTAAAGAAATTTCGGCCTCGAAATTTACCTGATCAAAATAGGTGAAGGTATTGATGTCGCATCGCCTCCTGAAGTTCCCACGTATTTGCCTCAGAACTGTGATTCCGCCAAAGAACTTTCACTAGAGGAATTGATTTCCTTCTCAAGACTTTTACCTCTCAATCCAAAATTTGGACTAGCTCCTCCTCAAAAGTCATATCTGGTTTAACTTCAATCTCCTCAACCGGCACAATATGCGAAGGATTAGAATGGTAGCATCTCAGTATAAAGACATGGAACACATCATGAATCCACTCTAATTCCGGAAGTAGCTCTAACTGGTAGGCAACTGGTCCTACTCATCTCAAAATGCGGTAAGGCCTAATAAATCTTAAGCTCAACTTGCCCTTATGCCCAAATCTTAGTACCTTCTTCCATGGTGAGACCTTTAAAACGACAAAATCTCCCACTTAATACTTAATTTCTTTACGTTTAAGATCCGCATACGACTTTTGTCTGTCTGATGCTGCCTTTAGTCGATCCTGAATTAATCTAACCTTATCCTCGGTATCGGATACTAGCTCAGGACCCAAAATACGCCGCTCACCCAACTCAGTCCAACATGACAGAGTGCGACACCTACAACCATATAGTGCTTCATAAGGTGCTATCTGTATGCTAGACTGATAGCTATTGTAAGCAAACTCTTCTAGCGGCAAGTAATCCTCCCAACTACCTCAGAAGTCAATTATACAACTCCTTAACATATCCTCCAGTATCTGAATCACCCTCTCTGACTGACCATCTGTCTGAGGATGGAACGCAATACTAAAGTCCAACCGTGTACCCAGAGCTTCATGTAATTTCTTTCAGAATCGAGATGTGAAGCGAAGATCTCTGTCAGATATTATAGAAACTAGTACCCTATGCAGTCTCACTATCTTGTATACATATAGCTTAGCCAATTTTTGTAATGAACCGATATGAAATGGGCAATTTTGGTCAACCGATCCACAATGACCCATATTAAATCTTTCTTGGAAGGCGTTAGGGGTAGCCCACTCACAAAATCTATAGTTACTTTTTCCCACTTCCACATCAGTATCTTAACCTGCTGAAGTAACCCAGAAGGCAACTGATGTTCTGCTTTAACCTGTTGGCATGTCAGACATTTCCCCACAAATTCGATAATCTCACGCCTAAGACCCAGCCACCAATATATCTCACGAAGATATCTGTATATCTTATTTCCACCAGGGTGCATAGCATAGGGGCTACTATGCGCCTCTCTCGCAGTATAGACTGCCTCAAATCAATATCTTTAGGTACACAAATTTTGCCTCGAAAACAAAGTACCCCTTCATTGTTCAGCCCAAAATCCACAGTACTACCATTCTCAATCTGACAAAACCGAAGACCTAATGACTCATCTTCCAACTGTTTACCCTTAATCTGCTCCATCCGCACTGGTTTAACTTGGAGCTCAACTAACAAGCTACCATCATCGAATAAGTTGAAACGAGTGAACATCACTCTCAGATCAGTCATAGCCTTACAGCTCAGTGCATCGGCCACCATATTGGCCTTACCAGGGTGGTATTCAATCATACAGTCATGATCCTTAAGCAGCTCGATCAACCTACACTGCCTAAGATTTAACTCCTTCTGAGTGTACTTGAGGCTCTTGTGATCCGTGTAAATTATACACTTCTCCTCGTACAAGTAATGCCTCCAAATTTTTAATCCGAATACCACAGCGACCAACTCCAAGTCATGCGTTGGGTAATTCACCTTGTGCTCCTTAAGCTGGCGCAATACGTAAGCTACCACCTTACCCTCTTGCATCAACAAACAACCCAAACTAACGTGTGATGTATCGCTCTAAACTATCAATTCTTTCCCAAACCCTGGGTGAATCAAGACAGGAGCCTCAGTCAAAACTTTCTTGAGCTTCTCAAAGCTCCCTTATTGCTAATCAATCCAGTTAAAAGGTACCCCTTACATAGCAGCTTAGTTAAGGGCATAGCAACCAGAGAGAACCCCTCTACAAATCTTCGATAGTACCCGGCTAGCCCCAGAAAACTACGATTTTTCAATGCAGTCTTAGGTTGCTTCCAATCCAAAACAGCCTCAATTTTTTGAGGATCAACCCTAATCCCCTCAGTAGATACCACATGACCCAGAAACATTACCTCACGTAACTAGAATTCACACTTGCTGAACTTGGGATACAATTGTTTCTCTCTCAAGATTTGTAGAACCACCCGCAGATGTTCATCATATTCGTCTTCAGTCTTCGAATACACCAGTATGTCATCGATAAATACTACAACAAACCGGTCTAGATAGGGTTGAAACACTCTGTTCATCAGATCCATAAAAGATGTCGGTGCATTTTTCAGTCCAATAGGTGTTACCAGGAACTCGTAATGACCATAACGAGTCCTAAACACCGTCTTGTACACATCGGCCTCTTTAACTCTCAGTTGATGATACCCTGACCGGAGATCTATTTTAGAGAAAACCGTTGCTCCCTATAGTTGGTCGAACAGACCATCAATCCTTAGTAGAGTGTATTTATTTTTAATGGTCAACTTATTCAATTATCTGTAGTCGATGCACATACGCATGGATCCATCTTTCTTTTCACAAATAAGACTAATGCTCCCCACGGAGACACACTAGGTCGGATAAACCCGCGGTCCAATAGCTCCTGAATCTTGGCCTTAAGCTCCACAAGCTCTTTTGGTGCCATTCTGTAAGGGGCAATAAACACTGGAACCGTACCAGGAAGGAGCTCAATCCCAAACTCTACTTCATGTTCTGGAGGTAACCCTGATAATTCTTCAGGAAAGACGTCCAAAAAATCCTTAATAGTCCTGATATTTCTTACCGAAGAGTCCCTGACATCTGAAACACTGGCATAGGCCAGGAACGCCTCACAACCCTTGCGCACCAACTTCTTGGCTCTTAGCGTAGAAATTACATTACTCAAATAGTTCTGTCGTTCTCCAATTACCACTACCTCCTCATCGCCTCAATTCGAAGTACAACCCATTTAGTGGCACAATCCAAACTTACCCGATGTTTAACTAGCCAATCCATACTCAGTATTAAGTCGAATTCTCCGAAAGGCAGCTCTATATGATCGACCGTAAAGACAACTCCTGTATCTCCAAGGGAACCTCTCTAAACAACTTATTTACCCGAACAGACTGTCCTAGTAGACTTAAGATAGTAATCTCACTCATAGTGTTTTCAGCCATAATACCCAATATCTCTGACACAGAGCATCTTATGTATGAATGCGTAGACCCAACATCAATCAATGCAGTATAAGATACATTATGGATAGAGAATGTACCCGTTATGATATCTAGAGCATCTCTGTCCTCTCGGCAACGTACAACATAAACCAACATCGACTGCCTTGCCTTAGCATGACCAGCACCTCTGCCTGGTGCTCCACGACCACAACCTACACCATTTCCACCCCTGGCCTGACCACAACCTCTCGGTGGCTGCTGACCGCCCCATTTTACATTACCCAACCCAGTAGCTTGCATCTACTCGGGCCTCCGCGGATAATCCGCATCTCAATCATGCACCCAAATTTCTCCAACATTCGCCCTGATGGCTTTTTCCACAATCAGCACAAAACTGCGGTCCAGTAGTAGCAGCAGCAACAACAGGGGTCCTAACTCTGATTGGTCCATTAGCTCTAGGCTTTTTCTTAAACCTCTGAAAAGAATTTGAGGGCTCAGCATCCCTCTTACCTCTGCCTTTCTCTCTGTTCTGGCGCTCAACGCGCGTCACATCCTCGGTAATTTTTACCTTATCAACCAGTGCTACAAAATCCCACTCCCTCTGAGGAGCTATCAAAACTCTTAGACCATCCCTGAGGCCATCCTCAAATCGAACACACTGCTTGTATTCTGTTGCCACTATCCCACGTGCATAGTGGCTCAATCGTAAAAATCCAGCCTCATATTCAACCATTGTCCTATCCCTCTAAGTTAAGTTTAGAAATTTCCTTCTATGGGCATCCATAGAGCTAGCACCCACATATTTAGCCTGGAAAGTAGTCTTGAAAAACTCCCAGGTTAAACGATCGGCTTGAGTGCCCTCTTTTACGGTAGAGATACTGCACCCTTTAGCTTCTGCTCAGGGTGCAGTCAAGGTCGTCCATGATCCTTTCTGTGGCCTCGATCCAATATTCAACCACATTAGGGGCGACTCTAGCAATACCCCTGAATATTTCTGCCCAATTAGACCTGAGTCGTTCTGTAACTGACCCAAGGCCCACATTACCAATACCAAGCCCAGCAACCCTTTCCAGAATCCTCAACATTGCTTGGGATAGTGCGTCATCCCCAACTGTTCAATTTTGAGACCCTGTCTCAGCCATAGGTGAAGCTGGTGCCTCTCTAACTTCCTCATTAGGCTGGTGTCCAAAAGACGAAGACCTAGCCTGAGCACTATCATGACCTCTGCCACGGCCTCTACCACGAGTACCTCTAGTGCTCATTATCCACTCGCGCTTTTATTTGTATTAAAAGTCTTATGCCAATCAGTTATTATTCCAGTGATTATTACAGATGTTTAATGAACTGTATTATTTCAGAGTTCATTTTCGTAATTCACAGTCTTACTACGATTCGTAGTTTACTCTAACTAAAGAGTTTCAATATAATTTTACTACCTAAGTAGTTTCGGTAATAACATTTTTATATTCTTATTTCAGTATAAACAATCAGAAGACTTATCGGATCGACGCGGAGACTAAGTGTACCACTCCTTCAGTAAAACATTTCCAAACAATCATTTTAAACCATTTAAACCAATTTTGTCAAAATTTCCATGCTTTTGAAAAACTCAAACCCATAATCGAGTTTTGCAACCTGGCTCTGATACCACTAAATGTAACACCCCAAATCTGGCCTAGACGTTATGGCCGAATCTGTGATGTGACATTGGAGTATTTTTCAATAACACAAATTGAAAAAAATAAATCCAATTTTCATAAAAACTAATTTAGATTCTAGATAGAATGTTAGAATGACTAGTTCCTTGTGAAAACTCAAGTTGTTTAAGCAAAACATAAATTGTACTAGTTTCTCAAATTTTTAACGCAGTGTTTGTTGCGGAAGCTTTTAAAACTTATGGCGTAAGCACGATGATTTCAGAAAAGCTTTGTGTAACACCCCTTACCCGTATCCAACGTCGGAACAGGGTTCGAAGCATTACCAGACTTACATCAAAACATTCATACAAAACCAGGCCATAAAATTTCATCCAAATTAAAACTTTTCATACACATGCATAACATCCCTTATACGGGCCTAAGAGGCCCCAAACATACATCGGGGGTAGTTTGGGACTAAACCGAGAACTTTGGAAACATTTGGAAGACTTAGAAAATTTTATCATGAAATAGGGTCACACACCCATGGGGCTCGGGACACGCCCGTGTGGCTCGGGACACGCCCGTGTCCTTAGCCCATGTAACTCTCTGTTTATGACGTCATCACAAAAATAAGGGCATATGACCAAGGCGCATGCTAGAGCCTGCAGGCCATGTCCTTCACATAGTTGAGACATGTCACAACCGGTGTGGCCAATTCGAAACTAAAGTACATGATGCAGGGGACACACGACTCATATGGACAATTTTTAGGCTATTTTCCACCCTCAATAACAAACTCACATGCTTACTTTTATTGACCATTAACATGGCACATTTGAACATTCAATCATCCATAAACAATACAAGGTCATGGTAACCTCATATCATATTTTACATACTTGAAACATCATGCTTAGTCAAGCTCAAATTTCCTAATTCTCATGCATCAAAGTTTATAAGATTACTCCCATATCACACATTTAAGCCTTAGTTATCAACACATCATCTCATCTCAATTAAACCATCAAGCATTCACCACCAACAATATAACTCATTACATACACACAATCACAAGCCTCATCTCCATGACATAGGCACATGCATAATCATATAATCAACCTAAGCCACCATTCATGGCTGTACACAAATTGAACTATAACCATTATAGGCCAACTGTAAGAGTATGCCCAAAGATCAATCACAATATGGTTGTAATAACATACTTGATTTATCATTTATTGATATAAGGCGTTGCCATTATTATTTCAGTTTCTTTTCTGTGTATATAAATAAACTGTTTTATAATAATGTCCTGAGAATAATATGATTATTCTTAAAAGATCCTTAGTCAAGTATTATTTTTGGCTAGGACAACAATAATGCATTAAGACTAACATATAGTTGATTGATGATAAAGAGTTGTCATTGATATGGAGTGTCAAAATCAATGCATGAATATGTGTGTTAGAGAACAACATATTGGACTGGCCTGCTATGAGTATGTTTCTTGCATATTATGTAATTTTCACAACATTACTCATAGTGATTAATATGTATATGATCCTCATACTTGAGATCATCATTATCCCAACATCGTGAGTTGTATATTTTGATATAGTCAAACGAACATCGTAACTGGTTGTTCTATAAAGACTAATGTTGGATATACCATAATCTATGTAGAGGGATATGGTTGATCAATATAGGATAAGTCCCTCCTACGTAATGGGAGTAATATCTTAGGCCACTTGATTGAGTGAGACTAGAAATGCATGGCCATGCTCAAATAAGTTGATATGAGATGTCATACTTATTTGTGTATCATAGTTCACTTAAGGTATCAAGAAACATGGGATGGACTATGCAAGTGTGACTATTCCATGACTTGTGTCCACTCCAAAGATATAGGACTTAAAGATTAATGCATGAAAGGTTAACCATAAAAGGTTATGTCGAATCATGACTTCTTGTAACTTAGGTAGCAATAATGCATTGCTAGATGCCACTAGCAATGATGCATTACTAGATGTCACTCATTATTTGTAACATTAGAATCGTTCTAATATTACTGCTAACGTTACAAGAACCTATAGGGTCACACCCTATGGTTGAAATGAACGGAGTAAAACATAGTTGGTATTGTATTCTGATTGTCAAATGAATTAAATTAATTATAGAATTAATTTAATTGGGAAATCAAATTGTTGAACATACTATACGTACAAGGATGTTGTACACATAATCAGAACTTAATTTCATTAGTATATGAATTTGGTTCGTATATAAGTTTAAATAAATATAGTTTAACGAAATCTTTGTTATAATTAATGTAATTATAATTTTCGATTAAACATTATTATATTTATTTTAATGATGACTATTA
The DNA here is from genome assembly GCF_007990345.1 of Gossypium hirsutum. Classification (NCBI taxonomy): domain Eukaryota; kingdom Viridiplantae; phylum Streptophyta; class Magnoliopsida; order Malvales; family Malvaceae; genus Gossypium; species Gossypium hirsutum. The sequence goes on from NC_053424.1 coordinate 53,513,208, forward strand.
TGTTCAGATTAATTTTAATGAATTAATATTCATTAAAAAGATATACCAATTAAAAGGGTGTTATATATGGCAAGGGTAAAAACCCTAAAGAAATAATATATAAATAAGCCCGAAACTATGCTAAAGGGTCTAGCAGCCGTCAAGCATAAAAATCACTGAAATAGTTTCTGAGATTTTTCTACCGTTCATTGTCAACTGGGTGGACTACGTAGAGGCCGATATCGAAAAGGTTGCGGCTTGGTTCGATAATGGTTCTGGATTCCCATTTCCTAGGCGTCGCTGTCTACTCATATTGAAGTTTCGGTAATTTCGAAACCTTTTATCACCCCGATACGTTCCTTACACATGGATCCATGGTTTGGATCGCCGGAATGTTTTTAATTATTTTATTTTTCCGCTGCGTCTTGGAGCACCCGCGTTCCAACAGTGGTATCAGAAACACTTGTGTGATACGGACTCGGGTTTAAATACTTGGATGATGCAATTGTATGAGATGCATGTTTTAATTTTATTATGTTTTTCTGTTTAAATCGTTTAAGCAGAATCTGATAACTGTTCCTTTCGATAAGTGATTAAATGTTAATCATGGTGTTATGGCCTTTTCGATTTTATGTTATTGCTGTAAACCTTAATAAATCTGTTATGATGTAGCAGTGATTTTACAATTTCCAGTAAGAGTTTACTAGCCAGTGGAACAAAGGGTTGTTCCGATATGAAACCTCAAGGATTAAAATCCTAAAAACACGATTCTGTTGATAAAAGTTATCAAATCGTGAGGTTTCATTCGGCCCGCTCCCTTCGACCGCCTCAGATCCCCATCATCTTCCAGTATGTTTTGTAATAAATAAAACTTAATGGGCCATAAAAAGGTTGAAAGGATATTTTAATATTTCACTTGACAAAAAAGTTGAATGATATATGCTATTTTTGAAATGCACGGTGTTTGAAATGCATAGTTATAGCCCGATGACCCATTTGATAAAAGGTTGTAATTTTATAAATACAGCCTGCGTGTTGTGCCTTACTACTATTCTTTTGTATTTCTCTTCTCATCTTACTCCCTCGTATGTAAAACGAGTTTCTAAATTTTGTAATTTGTAAAAGTTGTTGTGGACTAGACGAGAAGGAAGATGGGCCGACTAGTGTGGATCGACAGCTTGTGAAACGGATTACACCTTTAGGTTCCCTTTTGGTTCTCCCATTGGCTTGGGTTAAACCACCATAGTTTATGGGCTATAACTTGCATTTATTTATTGCTTTACTTACTCATGTATGAGATGCTATGGATGTCTAAAGCATGCAAATTTGGTAATAATAAACCCTATTAATTGATGAGATCAATTAAAAGATTAAATGGACTAAAGTAGACCATAATTGGTGAGATGTAACACTCTAATAAAATCCCTCTATTAAAATATTAAGTCAACATGGCCTTCCAATTTATGCCCTCGTTAAGGCCTCAATCAATACTATGTAGGTTTTGCCAAAGCGAAGTACTAGTATTTATCTTGGTTAAACGCGAAGAATAAACAAGTGATATTCGCTGGTTAAAAATTGGTTAATGACTTAACTAGGTTACTCTAATAGGATTAGAAACCTAGAGGCAAGTAATTTGGATAAATCATAAGATAACTAGAACAAGAGTTGTTCACCAAATTGTAGGAGTTACATATGGTGTAATTAGCAAGTGTTGCTTACCTAAATAACCATAATCTTGAGAGTAAAGCCAAAGCTGACTTAAGAGGAGGTGAAATATGGATCCTTGACCCACTAGAAATACTTTCAAGAAAGTCTTTCCGAAATTAATATATGAGGGTTATTAATTTGAAATAGAATAGTGGGAAACATCATATAATAAAGTCCTTTTAATGATTGATATAAACTTGGTAAATTTATTCACACGCATATTTTATTGTTGTAGATATATTATGGCTGCAAACACTAATACACTCTCATTATGATCGGTCCTTGAGAAGGACAAATTGAATGGTTTGAACTTTCTTGACTGGTTCCGTAACTTGAGGATTGTCCTCAAACAAGAACAGAAATTATATGTCATTGAAAAATCACTTCCTGATGAACCACCTGCTAATGCCTCGAGGGCTGATAAAGATGCTTACAAGAAGCATCTCGATGATATGGTAGACATTGGATGTCTTATGCTTGCCACTATGAATCCTGAGCTTCAAAAGCAACATGAAGATATGGTTGCTTATGATATGATAGAGCACTTGAAAGAACTATATCAAGGGCAAGCAAAGCAAGAGAGGTTCGATATCTCTAAGGCCCTATTCCAATGTAAGCTGGCTGAAGGAAGCCCAGTAGGACCTCATGTCCTTAAGATGATTGGTTATATTGAAAGCCTGTCTAAGCTTGGGTTTCCATTGGGCCAAGAGTTGGCCATTGATGTTATTCTACAGTCGTTGCCAGATAGCTATAGCCAGTTTCTCCTCAATTTCAATATGAATGAAATTGACAAGACTCTGCCACAATTTCTTAGCATGTTACGAACTACTGAAGGCAACATGAAAAAGGTTGGACCCAAGCCCATACTGATGGTCCGTAACAATAAGGGCAAGGGAAAGGCCAAAGTCCCGACAAAGCCTAAGGGCAAAGGTAAGCCCAATCTTGGAAAAGGAAAGGCTGCACTGAAACCTAAAGGTGGGGTGTCTAAGGAAGGAAACTATTTTCATTGTGGTGTGACTAGACATTGGAAGCGGAAATGCCCTGTCTATCTTGAGGAAATCAAGAAGGCCAAAGCAAGCGGAACGTCTGCTTCAGGTATTTATGTTATTGATATTAATTTATCAACTACTACTTCTTGGGTATTAGATACTGGTTGTGGTTCTCATATTTGTACTTCTGTACAGGGACTACAAAGGAGTAGGACTTTGGCTAGAGGAGATGTGGACCTGCGAGTTGGAAATGGAGCAAGAGTTGCTGCATTAGCTGTGGGAACATATACTTTATCTTTGCCTATTGGACTTGGTTTAATTTTAGGGGATTGTTATTTTGTGCCCAGTTTGACTAAAAACATTATTTCAATTTCTTGTTTAGACAAAATTGGTTTTGAAATGATAATTAAGAATAATTGTTGTTCCTTTTATCTCAATAATGTTTTCTATGGTTTGGCACAATTGATTAATGGCCTCTATATTTTAGATCAAATGAATCCCATTTACAACATAAATACTAAAAGATCTAAAATAAATTACTCAAATCAAACTTATCTTTGGCATTGTCGTTTGGGTCACATAAGTGAGAAACGCATATCCAAACTCCATAAAGATGGTCTCTTGGATTCATTTGTTTTTGAACAATTTGAAGTATGTGAATCTTGCTTATTAGGAAAAATGACTAAATCTCCTTTTACTGGTAAAAGTGAACGAGCTGATGATTTACTAGGCTTAATACATTCAGATGTATGTGGACCAATAAATACACAAGCCAGAGGTGGATTTTAGTACTTCATTACTTTCACTGATGATTTCAGTAGATATGGGTATGTTTATCTCATGCGCCATAAGTCTAAGGCCCTTGAAAAGTTTAAAGTATTCAAAAATGAAGTACAAAATCAACTAGGCAAAACTATTAAGACACTTCGATCTGATCGAGGTAGAGAGTATTTGAGCCTAAAGTTTGATGATCTTTTGAAAGAATGTGGGATTGTCTCACAACTTACTCCTCCTGGTACTCCTCAATGAAATGGAGTTTTTGAGAGAAGAAATCGAACTCTATTAGACATGGTTCGATCCATGATGAGTCATGCTGATCTACCAACTTCCTTTTGGGGACATGCACTTGAAACAACTATTTTCACACTAAATCGTGTTCCATCTAAATCGGTTCAGAAGACGCCATATGAGATGTGGATTGGGAAACGTCCTAGTATGTCTCTTATGAAAATTTGGGGTTGCGAAGGTTATGTTAAACGTCAGACGTCTACTAAGCTTGAACCCAAATCTGAAAGGTGTATCTTTGTGGGGTATCTGAAAGAAACCAAAGGATATTATTTCTTTAATCCCACTAAGAACAAAATGTTTGTTGCTCAGACTGGTGTCTTCCTAGAGAGAGAATTTGTTTCTAGAAAAGGAAGTGGGAGAAAGATTGAACTTGAAGAAATTCGAGAATCACAAGATACCACTGAACCAGAGATAGAACAACAGCAAATTCCACAAGAAATTGAGGAACAAGTAACTGCTGTAGAAACACAACCACCGCGTAGATCTTTAAGAGAATGCCATGCACCTGAGAGATATGGATTTCTCATTACAATGCATGGTGACATTCTTCTTATAGATCAAGATGAGCCTAGGACTTATCAAGAAGCGGTGGTGAGCCCAGACTTTGAGAAATGGCTCGAGGCTATGAGATCTGAGATGGATTCCATGTATGAAAGCCAAGTATGGACTTTGGTTGACCCACCCGAAGGGGTTAAACCTATAGGGTGCAAGTGGGTTTTCAAAAAGAAAACGGACATGGATGGTAATGTACAAACATACAAGGGGCGATTAGTCGCTAAAGGTTTTCATCAAATTCATGGTGTTGACTATGATGAAACTTTTTCTCCTGTAGCTATGTTTAAATCCAGCAGGATCTTGCTCGCCATAGCTACATTTCATGATTATGAAATCTAGTAGATGGATGTCAAAACAGCTTTCCTTAACGGTAAACTTGAAGAGGTTGTGTAAATGACACAACCTGAAGGTTTTGTCAATCCAAAGGATGCTGGAAAGATATGTAAGTTACAAAGATCCATTTATGGATTAAAGCAAGCTTCTCGAAGTTGGAATCTTCGTTTTAATGACGCAATCAAAGCGTTTGGTTTTATCAAAAATGAAGATGAGCCATGTGTTTACAAGAAAGTTAGTGGGAGCACAATCACATTCTTGGTACTGTATGTGGATGACATACTTATCATGGGCAATGACATACCTACCTTACAGTCTATTAAGACTTGGTTAGGAAGTTGTTTTTCTATGAAGGACTTGGGCGAAGCCACTTACATCTTAGGAGTCAAGATCTATAGTGATAGATCAAGACAACTACTAGGTCTAAGTCAAGGTACATATATAGATAAAGTATTGAAAAGGTTCAATATGGAAGAATATAAGAGAGGATTCCTACCTATGAGACATGGTATTTCACTCTCGAAGGAAATGTGTCCTTCAACTCCACAAGAGAGAGAACACATGAGTAAAATTCCATATGCTTCTGCTATTGGATTTATCATGTATGCCATGTTATGTACCCGTCCAGATGTCTCACATGCCTTAAGTATGACGAGCAGGTACCAAGTAGATCCCGGTGAAGGTCACTGGACCATAGTTAAGAATATCCTTAAGTACTTGAGAAGAACTAAGGATACGTTCCTAATATATGGAGGTGAGGAAGAGTTAAGTGTAAAAGGTTACACTGATGCCAACTTCCAAACTAACAAGGATGATTCTCGATCGCAATCAAGTTTTGTGTTTTGCCGTAATGGTGGTGTTGTGAGCTGGAAGAGTTCAAAGCAAAGTACAGTAGCCGATTCTACAACAGAGGCTGAGTATATTGCAGCTAGTGAGGCAGTGAAAGAAGCTGTTTGGATCAAGAAGTTCATTACTGAACTAGGGGTTGTGCCTAGCATATCAGATGCTATAGAACTTTGATATGATAATAATGGAGCTATTGCACAAGCTAAAGAACCCAGATCTCACCAACGATCTAAACATATACTTAGGCGCTACCATCTTATTCGAGAGATTATCAATCGAGGGGATGTAGAGATATGCAGAGTACCTACAAATGATAACATTGTTGATCCCTTTACCAGGCCTCTGACACAGCAGAAGCATGATTGTCACACTAAGTCACTTGGTATTAGATATATGAGTGATTGGTCTTAGTGCCAGTGGGAGATTGTAAGAGTATGCCCAAAGATCAATCACGAGATAGTTGTAATTACATACTTGATTTATCATGTTTATTGATATAAGGCATTGCCATTATTATTTCAGTTTCTTTTCTGTGTACATAAATAAACTGTTTTATAATAATGTCCTGAGAATAATATAATTATTCTTAAAAGATCCTTAGTCAAGTATTATTGTTGGCTAGGACAACAATAATGCATTAAGACTAACATGTAGTTGATTGATGATAAAGAGTTGTTATTGATATAGAGTGTCAAAATCAATGCATGAATATGTGTGTTAGAGAACAACATATTGGACTGACCTGCTATGAGTATGTTTCTTGGATTATTATGAAATTGTCACAACATTACTCATAATGATTAATATGTATATGATCCTCATACTTGAGATCATCATTATCCCAGCATCGTGAGTTGTATATTTTGATATAGTCAAACGAACATCGTAACTGGTTGTCCTATAAAGACTAATGTTGGATATACCATAATCTATGTAGAGGGATATGGTTGATCAATATAGGATAAGTCCCTCCTACATAATGGGAGTAATATCTTAGGCCACTTGATTGAGTGAGACTAGAAATGCATGACCATGCTCAAATAAGTTGATATGAGATGTCATACTTATTTGTGTATCATAGTTCACTTAAGGTATCAAGAAACATGGGATGGACTATGCAAGTGTGACTATTCCATGACTTGTGTCCATTCCAAAGATATAGGACTTAAGGATTAATGCATGAAAGGTTAATCACAAAAGGTTATGTCGAATCATGACTTCTCGTAACTTAGGTAGCAATGATGCATTGCTAGATGCCACTCATTGTTTGCAACATTAGAATCGTTCTAATATTACTACTAATGTTACAAGAACTATAGCGTCACACCCTATGGTTGAAATGAATGGAGTAAAACATAGTCGGTATTGTATTCTGATTGTCAGATGAATTAAATTAATTATAGAATTAATTTAATTGGGCAATCAAATTGTTGAACATACTATACGTACAAGGATGTTGTACACATAATCAGAACATAATTTCATTAGTATATGAATTTGGTTCGTATATAAGTTTAAATAAATATAGTTTACCGAAATCTTTATTATAATTAATGTAATTATAATTTTTGATTAAACATTATTATATTTATTTTAATGATAGACTATTATGTTCAGATTAATTTTAATGAATTAATATTCATTAAAAAGATATACCAATTAAAAGGGTGTTATATATGGCAAGGGTAAAAACCCTAAAGAAATAATATATAAATAAGCCCAAAACTATGCTAAAGGGTCTAGCAGCCGTCAAGCATAAAAATCACTGAAATAGTTTCTGAGATTTTTCTATCGTTCATTGTCAACTGGGTGGACTACGTAGAGGCCGACATCGAAAAAGTTGAGGCTTGGTTCGATAGTGGTTCAGGATTCCCGTTTCCTAGGCGTCGTTGCCTACTCAGATTGAAGTTTCGGTAATTTCGAAACCTTTTATCACTCTGATACATTCCTTACACATGGATCCATGGTTTGGATAGCCGAAATGTTTTTAATTATTTTATTTTTCCGCTGCGCCTTGGAGCACTGGAGTTCCAACACCAACACATTTGGCTACATTAGTAATGACATAATTACAAAAGATAAAGCCCCTATACATGCCATAGACTTAAGTATTTGAATACTGATACCCAAAATGGTAGCTTGATAGTATGATTGAATCTCTAGCGATCTCCAACCTGAGCTAGCTAAATAAACCTATAAGAGATGAAAAGGAAGGGGAGTAAGCTATAAAGCTTAGTAAGTTCATATGAAAATAATAAGCAATTTATTAACTTGCTTCTCAAGGTAATACAACCATATCTGCATTTTTACTTATGTTCAGGTCAAGCTATTTTATTTATATATAGAGCTACGGAACTCGAAATTAAGTTCTGCTAATTTTCCTTGAAACTAGACTCACATATATTCTTACCATAAAATTTTCAGAATTTTTAGTTTAACTAGTAAGTATAGTTTATTCTTTAAAATCACCCCTCTTTCGTTGCCCGACAGCTTCGACCTTTCTTCACTAAAAAATAATTATCCTATAGTACGAGACTCGAATGATGCTTCTTTCTATTTTTATTGAAAATATGCTCATTAATAATTATAGGCATATAAATTATAACCCATAAATATTTTTTTACAATTTTTAATGATTTTCTCAAATCAGAGCAGGGGATTTCAAAATCATTCTGACTCTATCTCACACAACTTCAAATATCTCATAATATGAAATTCTTTTGCTTACACTGTTTCTTTTATAAGAAACCAGACTCAATAGTATTCAATTCCATATTTTATTCAATCTCTAACTCACTTTCTACTATTTTTGGTGTATTTTCAAATTCAGACTGCTGCTGCTGTCCAAAACTGTTTTAGTAAGAAAATGATAATAACTAAATTTACCACACCTTCCTTTCTTTCAATTAGAAATCCATACATTTATAAACATATATCATTATTCACCAAATTAACACAACATCATTTCACAATGCTCATGGGCTTACCATTCATGGATTTCATGTTAAGTTGAGTTTCAGTGCATACCTGTAACGATCCTCACCATTTCATACATATACATAATGCCATTGCATCTTCGATGTCTCGCACACTATGTACCATACTCGATACCTCACACGCTAAGTGCTATTCTGGATGTTTCGTACACTAAATGCCATCCTCGATATTTTGCACATTAAGTGCCATTTATATATATAGCCGAAGCTATCTCAAATTGCACACCAAGTGCCACTTTTAGCCGAAGTTATTTCGAACTGCACAGTAAGTGCCATTTTAGCCAATAAGTCGTTAATCATAACAATAATCACGTATAGACAATTTATACACTATCAAGCATTAAAAGCATAAATTTAACAATGCTTAATACATACGAACTTACCTCGACCGTCAAAACGTTGAAATGGATCGACTAGTTCGAAACTCTATTTTTCCCTCGATATAGACACGTACGAGGCTTAACTTGATCTAATCAATCAAATTCAACTAATTCATATTCTATTCATTTTAACTCAAATTCATATATTGGTAAAATTACGATTTTACCCCTACACTTTTGACCTGTTTACAAATTAGTCCCTAAGCTTGTAAAATGCAAATTTAGTCAATTTCATCATAGCCCAAGCTATCCGAATTTCATGCATGCTCATATTAGCCCATATTTTTCATTTATTCACACTTTTACCACACAATTTATTATATTTCACAATTTAGTCCAAAATTGACATTTTTGCTAAAATTCACTTAACAAAACTCAATAATCTACCATCAAAGATTTCTTTTCTATCATTAAACATCAAGATACTCAAATATTCAACAATGGCATCATCCAAATACTTTAACAATTTTGAAATCGGAGGTACGAGCTAGCTAGAACACAAAGCAACGATCTCAAAAACATAAAAATTATTAAAAACCGAGACGAAATGGGCTTACATGCATGAATAACCATGGCCAAACCTTCAAAGCTTTGAGAACATTATTTTCTTTCTCACATCCGGCTATTGATGAAGATGATAGCATGTAATTTGGCTTTTCTTTTCTTTTATTTTATTATAATTACCAAATGCCATATTTAACCTTAATATACATTAATAATTTCCATTACACTAGGCCATGGAATTCCACTATCAACAATTATGGAATAATTACCACTTAAGGACTCCCACTATTTAATTCCATAGCCATTTAATATCTTTAACTTATGGAACACAAATTTTACGCTTTGCGCAATTTAATCCTTTTTGCTTAATTAACAATCAAAACGATAAAATTTTTCTACGAAACTTTAATACCATCTTATTGCCACTCTGTAAATATTTATAAAAATATTTACAACTCGATTTATCGAAATGAGGTCTCGATACCTCATTTTCTAAACCCACTTAACCTTAGAGTCATACCACTTGAACTTAATAAATCGCTTATAAAACAAAAATCACAATATCAAAAACATTTTTTTAAACTCACAATTAACTCGAAAATATTAAATATAATATTTACAAACCTACTCCTCAGATTTGGTGGCCCCGAAACCACTGTTTCGATTAACCCTAAAAATGGGCTGTTACACTTTGGTTTATACTTTCATGAAAATACAAGTCCTATTACTAACAAGTAAAATTAAAGTAATTAAATCCCTATATTAAAATAAGCTTTAAAAAGGCCTTATCACATAACAAAAACCAATATCAAATGAAATCTAAATGATAGCATTTTAAATAAATTAACTACGTCGAGTGGCCACTTTCGCGTCCTCCGTCGCCTCGAGCCGTCTAAGCCTAGGGATTCCCTGCACAGATAACAGATGGGTGAGTTTACGAAAACTCAGTGTGTGAAATCCCAAAGTAACAAACAATCAGAGTAAACGTAATCTGGGCCTAGGCCCGTTAGTTCCAATTAGGGCCTTAGCACCTTTTTCAGAAACAGTATCAGTCTGGGCCTAAGCCCATTTCAATACAGAGACAGTCTGGGCCTTAGCCCATTTCAGAACAGTATGCAAACAAAGAATCCTACCCAATCCATCCACTACACACCATCTTCGTACTAGCCCTACACACCATGTAGGGATAAAATCGACCCACCCAACCCCACACATCAAGTCATACTGATTTCGGTACTAAAATAGTAATTGCAACAGAACTGCCAGTATTAGGCTTATAGCCCCTCAGTACACTTCCTCCAAAATCATAGAATCACAACCCCATGCAATGCAACATAATATCAATGCGTATACAGTAAAAATGGCATGCTCAACAGTCATACATCATATAGGGGTATATCAGTCAACTTATCTTACAATGGTATAATGGTCATTTCATCAATATGGGTCTAAGTATACTTACCGACCCAATAGTAGGTCCACAATCGTGTCAAGTGACCCGTGCAACCTTAATAGACAATCAATGATAATGGGCCTACAACCCATATTGCGGGCCCATGTGGGCCTATATTATTATATGGCCCACATAACCCAAAAATGGCATTAGCCGTGTAGTTTACACAGCTGGCCCACAATTTTCCATATTTTGTTCAATTTTTCTATGTGGGGCCCACATGGCCCAGTTCGGCCCATCGTCACCCAATATCATTTTGGTCCATGAGAAAGCTCATGGCCGTCTCATCGTCCACACGGCCATGTTTGGTTACACGACCTGCCATACGGGCAGCCACACGCCTGTGTGGTACTGACAACCCACTTTCAACTTACACAACTAATGGTAGCGTTGTACACACACCTGTAACGAAACTGTAGCCTCAACACCTCCGAGATTAAAGCACCTATGATTCACAACAACAACTGTAACGCCCCCACCCCGAGACCATCACCGGATTCGAGCTTGAGGGGTTACCGAACATAATTTATCAATTTAAGAACTTCAAATCATTTGTTTCTACATTCACAGCTTTCAGCTACTCGCGTCACAGTTACAAGAAAAATCATATCTTGAGTTACGAAACTCAAAATCAAGATCTGTAAATTTTCCCTGAATCTAGACTCATATATCTATTTACTAAATGTCTTCTAGATTTTTTTATTGGGCCAATTAGTAAAGTTTATTAATTAAAGTATCCCCTGTTTCAGGGTTCGACTGCTCTGACCTCTGTGTATTACGAATCAGATATATCTCTATACAAAATTTCAATGACTATGAGGTTTGTTTCTATTAAAACTAGACTCAATAAGGAATCTTTACATATAAATAAAAACTTCTAATTATTTTATTAAAATTTATTATTAATTTTTAAAGTCAGAACAGGGGATCCAGAAATCACTCTGGCCCTGTTTCGAAAAAGGTTAAATATCTCATAAAATATAATTTATATTCCTATTTTGTTCAATCCATATGAAAATAGACTCATTAAGCTTCAATTTCATAACTTACTCATCATTTAGTTCTATTTATAATATTTTTAGTGATTTTTCAAATTCATGTCATTGCTGCAGCAATATTCTGTTTTAAGGCAAGTTTCATCTTTCCATGAATTTTTATGAACTAGATAACCTGTTAAACTTCCATGATATCAAACATGATCTAAATTAGCCATCACCATGACTTATCAGTATCAAACATTTTCTCAACCAAACATGGCCATATCATAAAATTATTTACACAAAATAGGTATATTGCTATACATGCCATACTTAAGTAGTTGTACAAGCCATTTACCAAGATAAAAATCCTTTAGATAGTGTGATCGAACTTTCGACCTGTCCCGATTCCTGAGTCGGCTTGTTCAAAACTACAGTGAATGAAAAGGAAGGAGTAAGCATAAATGCTTAGTAAGTTCATATGTAAATAACAAGTAACATAACAATACAAATATACCAAACAACTTTAGCATGGTACCACCAAAACATATATCACATCTTTAAACATCATTCATCATCTTACCACCTTATCGTTGTTGTATCTATTTTCAACCTGAGGGTTAAGAATGTGACAGCCCTAAAGTGACCCTAGTCGGAAAGCGGTTTCGGGACCGCTAAACCGAGTCACCAAATTATTTGAATGTGATATTTATTGTCTAAAATATGTGATTATGAAGGTGTGAAAGTTTTAGGCTTCGATTTAGTAAATTGCATGTGAATTTAGTCAAAATGACTTATGGGTGACATTTTTGAAATGTGATAGGCTAATCTACAAGGACCTAATAGTGCATGTAATCAAAAGGGAGGACTTGCATGTCAATTTTCCCCCCTAATATGTAGTGGCTGGCCATGAGCATGGGTGGACAAGATGTTATGGCTAAAAACATGTCATAAACATGTTGGGGTAGTGCATTATGTAAGGATTAATAAAATAAAGAGCATGAGTGGACAAGATGTTATGGCTAAAAACATGTCATAAACATGTTGGGGTAGTGCATTATGTAAGGATTAATAAAATAAAGAGCATGGGCAATAAAATATTAGTGTTAGTAGGATGAGAAACAAAAAAAAAAGAAAAGAAAGGATGTGTGTACTTGTCGCCCCATTGCCGTGAGTTGAAGGAAAGAAAAACAAAAAAAAAGTGTTCATCCTTTGGTTCATCCTTGGCCGAAAATTTTAAGGAGGAAGGAAGAAGAAAGGTTGAAGAGGTTCGGCCATGCATGTAACTAGGCTAAGGTATGTTTGATGATGTTCCATGAGATGCATGCATGTTTTAGTTGTTAGCTTGAGTTCTACCTAGCCCATGGTCTAAATCTTGCTATGTGATGGAAATGACATTCGGCCATGGATGCATCATTCTTGCTTGGTGTTGATGTTGTGTTGGTGAGATATCAAGTTATTTTTGTGACCAAGTTGAGATTTGAATTTTTGGAATGAGTAAGGTTTTCGGCTATGGTAAATATAAGGGTAAATGGTGTCTTGATGCATTCGGCCATGGTAGAAAGTAGATGTGAAATGGTAGTAAGATAAAATGCAAAATGTTAGTATTTGATTACTAGTGTATAAATGCGTATTAGCCGAGTTTTGAATTTGAAACGAAACGGTATATAACCAATACAAGTAACCATACTTGTGGGAAGTATTAAGCATATAATTGGCCTCAACATATACATGCATACTCGGCCACATGAGAAGATTTGTGTTGCATGCATTCGGTTAGAGGCAAGCATATTGATGCCTTTATCTTGGTTAGGACAATCGGCTAAAGGGGAGTGTGGGTTAATATGTTGAGTTGATGCATGATTTCACATGTATGTGACTTTAATGTCTAATGTATAAATATGGGCTAAGTGCCTTGTGTTCCTCTTTTCGATGCTCAAATGATTAAATCAATTTATTTGTTTAATTAAGCTCAAGAGCAAAGGGGATCTAAATCCGATAAAGGGAAGGAAAAAGTGGTCGAATAGCCATCGAAATCGTTCGACAACATCCGAGGTAAGTTCTTGAGTAATAGAGCTTAAATTATGATTTGATTAGATCATGTTTTAAGCAAATCAAAATCATGCTCTTTGTGTGTGGCTATTGAGCCGAAATTGCAAGAGTGATAAGTGTCTTGTGTTTGAGTTTTGCTAATGAAAATGAAATACGAATGTGTCATGATTTATTGTTAAATGTGCATGGTTATTCGAATGATGTCCGGGCTAAGTCCCGAAGGCTTTGTGCTAAGTGACCATATCCGGACTAAGATCTGAAGGCATTTGTGCGAGATACTAATTCCGGGCTAAGCCCGAAGGCATTGGTGCGAGTTAATAAATTCGGGTTAAGTCCCGAAGGCATTTGTGCGAGTTACTATAACCGGGCTATGTCCCGAAGGCATTTGAACGAGTAGCTATATCCGGTTAAATTCCGAAGGTACGTGATTCAGGAATGAACGATCTTGCTGTAGAAATTTCAGTTAATACGCTTGTAACATCCCAGCATTGAGGTATGTTTCGTATGTGCTTTGAATTAGTTGAGCCCTTACAAATAAGTATTCGCTCAGTTGATAAATGAGCTACCGGCCTTTGGCTAAGTTGATCTTTTGTGTATGAACATAAGGGTTGGTAATGTGAAGTAAGTATGATATTGAAAATTTGTGCATATGAAATTATCCGTTTAGCTACATGAATGCTATACTTTGGTTGTGTCTAAACTCTTTGCTCAAAACTTACTAAGCATAAATTGCTTACTCCGTTTCTTTGTTTCTCTGTTTTATAGATTTTGGCTCGTCAGCTATCGGACTCGGGATTTTTGGAAGTCGAAGTCTCCCACACTATCAAAGCCCCCTTTTGGTACAATTTTGGTTGAACTTTGAAATGGCATGTATAGGACTACCCATTTTGTTGTTGGTCATTGACCCTTTGGTTTTGTGTAAATTTGGATAGCCATGCGAAAATGGCTTAAATATACTTTGATCATAACATTATAATCGTTTTGTATGCTGTCCGTCGAGAGGTATGGAAATGTCGGTAACGGTTAGCCATGGGAATGGTTATTCATGATCATTTTTGGTATATGTATGACAAACTCTAGTTGATCCATGGAGGATCATGAAATAGGTAAAGTTTACCTTAAAAACAGATGCTGGCAGCAGCAGTAATGTGGATGTGAAAAATCACTAAAAATAGTAGGAATGGAATTAAATAGTGGATAAATTATGTAAACGAACCTTGATGAATCTATTTTCATAGGAAAGTAATGAAACGATCATATGGACAGTATGTTAAGAGATATTCAGGTTCTCGTGAGACAGGGCCAGAACGGTTTCTGGATTCCCTGTTCCGACTTTCGAAATTCATTATAAATTAACCAGAGATAATTAGGAGTCATGCCATATATTTATAGATTCCTCTCTGAGTCTAGTTTCTATAGAAACAAACGGCATCAGTAGTGAAGCTCTGTGCAGGGAGATATCCAAATCGTAATGCATGAAGGTCAGTGTAGTCGCACCCTGTAACAGGGGAGAATTTAACTAATAAAATGTACTAATTGGCCCAACCAAAAATTCTAGAAACAAATATGTAGATGGGCATATGAGTCTAGTTTCATGGAAAAATTACGAAACTGATTTTCGAGTTGTGAAACTCAAGATATGATTTTTAAGGTGACAGTGACGCAGTTAGCCAACTGCCTGGAAATTTTTAAAATGGACTGCGATAGTAAGCGAATTTAGTCTGTGAACCCCTCGTGTCCGACTCCGGCAACGGTCTCGGGTACGGGGTGTTACAATTTTATTGGTATCAGAGCACGGTTTAGTCGATTCTAGGACTACCGTAATACGTTTGGGTCTAGCTATACATGCCATTTTGTGATTATTTGATAGTGTGGTGATTTTTGACAATTGAAAATGTGTTTATTTATAGTAATGGATCCCGATCCCGACCGAGCGGTAGCTGATGATCTTGAGAGTGTAGCGCCTGCTCCCGCGCAAGGGACAGCACCGGCGGACTCTCAACCTAATGCTAGTAACCCAAATGATGAAGCTAGACAAGCTTTCTATAGCGTAATGAATGATTGGTTCAACCAATACATTCGAACTAATACAGCTGTTCCACAACCTCCATTCCCGACTAATGCCACCCCCGCACCTACAATACCTCCGGCAACTGACCAAATAAGGTCAAATAAGCCCCCAGTGGACAGAATCTGAAAACACGGGGCTACTGAATTTAAAGCTACGGACAGCGATGATGCCGAGCAAGCTGAATTTTGGTTGGACAACACTATCCGGGTACTCGACGAGCTATCTTGCACACCCGATGAGTGCCTAAAGTGTACTATCTCCTTGCTACGTGATTCTGCCTACTATTGGTGGAATACGTTGACTTCTGTTGTGCCTAGAGAGCAAGTAACTTGGGAGTTTTTCCAAACCGAGTTTCAGAAGAAGTATATCAGTCAGAGATTCATTGACCAAAAACGGAAGGAATTTCTTGAACTCAAACAAGGTCCCATGTCGGTTATCGACTATGAACGAAAATTTGTGAGGCTTAGCCGGTACGCACGAGAATGCATTTCCTCAGAAGCCGTGTTGTGTAAACATTTCGAGGATGGGCTGAATGACGATATAAAGCTGTATGTAGGCATTTTGGAAATCCGAGAATTTGTGGCACTTGTCGAGCGAGCTTCCAAGGCCGAGGAGCTCAGTATGGAGAAAAGAAAAGCTAAGGTGGGAGCAAAGGAGTTTCGTAAGAGGTCTTCGGGGAAGCCCTTCCCACAGTCATCGAAGAAATTTAGAGATGGCTTAGGCCGATCTAGAGACACTTCAGGCTTTTCTAGACGAGATCGCGATCGACCCCCTATGAGCACACGAGTCACTTCGGTCGCCAGTGTTGGAAATGATCGTCGGGACAGAACGGAATGTCGATATTGCGGTAAATGGCATTCGGGGAGTTGTAGATTTCGTGACCGCTCCTGTTACAAGTGCGGATCAGTTGACCACTTCATTAAAGATTGTCCGAGGTTGTCTGAATAGAATATAAATCAGAGTGGGAAACCGGGTGCTACCACTGCTCGAGGTAGACC
Source organism: Gossypium hirsutum (assembly GCF_007990345.1). Classification (NCBI taxonomy): domain Eukaryota; kingdom Viridiplantae; phylum Streptophyta; class Magnoliopsida; order Malvales; family Malvaceae; genus Gossypium; species Gossypium hirsutum. Next base: position 53,530,116 of record NC_053424.1, read on the forward strand.
ATCTAGAAATACGGGCAATGCTAGTGGTGGTCAGAGAGGATCTAGAGATGCTACGACCAGATCCGAGGCTCGCGCTCCTGCTAGGGCTTATGCTATACGCGCACGCGAGGATGCTTCCTCGCCAGATGTTATTACCGGTACTTTTACTCTCTTTGATACTAATGTGATTGCTTTGATTGACCCTGGTTCTACTCATTCTTATATATGCGAAACCTTAGCATCCAGTAAGACTTTACCTATTGAGTCTATTGAGTTCGAAATTCGGGTGTCAAATCCCTTGGGTCGTTACGTGCTTGTCGACAAAGTGTGTAAGAAATGTCCCCTAGTAATTCGAGGTTCCTGTTTTCCAGCGGACTTGATGCTTTTGCCGTTTGATGAATTTGATGTTATTCTTGGTTTGGATTGGTTGTGTAACAGCCCTAATTCGACCCTAGTCGGAATGTGGTTTCGGGACCACAAAACCGAGTCATAAAAATTTAGTTAAAATTTTATTTGCATATCTTATATGTGTGATAGTACTTGTACAAAAATTTGATGTTTTAATTTTATATTAGGAATGTGAATTTTGCTTGAAAGGATCTAGTTGAAAGACTTGGAAAATTATGATAGGTAAATAAGTAAGGACCAAATAGTATTAAAGTGGGAAAGTGTTGTCCTTGCATGTCAAATTAGCCAAACTAAAGCATAGTGGCCGGCCATGCTATGGGTGGAAACATGTCTCCAACATGTTATGCTAGTGATGTATGTTAAGAAAAATAAAATAATGAGCATGGCGATTAAATAATGAAAGGAAGGGTGATGAAAAAAAAATAATATGGTCTCATCCATACCCCCTTGTTGCCGTGAATTGAAGAAAGAAAACAAAAAAAAAAGTGTTCATTCTTGAACATCTTTGGCCGAATAGAGGAAAGAAAGGAAGGGGAAAAGCTTGAGAAAATCGGCTATGGTGGTTTGCTAGACTAAGGTATGTTTGATGTTGTCCTTGAGATGCATGCATGTTTTAGTAATTGACTTGAGTTCTAAATAGCCCATGTTCAAATCTTGAATCTTGTTGGTAACATGAGCAATCGGTCATGAGAAAGTGTTCAAGAAATGGTTGTCGTTCATGTTATTTGGATGAGAAATGGTGAGTTTTGTTGTTTCATGTTAAAGTTAGGTGAATGATGATAGAGGAGTGTTTGAACTATAAAAAGAATCGGCTACCTTGTTATGAGCTAGGGCCGAATGTGAGTTTGGTTGTGTTTGAATATTACATGCTTGGTAGAATGGTGGATGAAGGTGCCGAATGTATGTTGGATTGATAGAGTCTCCAAATTGATTTTATGTGTGTATGCATGACCGAATATACGTGGTCACATGAGTAAGGAAATGAGTTATTTGATATGTGGTAAAAGTTAAGTACTAAATCGAAGGTTGCTAAAATTGCCATTTCTTTAGCCGAATATGTGTTTGATCAATGAAGGAATTGTTGAAGAATATAGGTGAACTTGGTGAGAGTATTCGGCTTAGTGTATAAATGATATAAAGATTTTAGGAAATTGTTTTGGTTAGGTGTATGTATGATTAAGTATATTCGGCAATATACTTAAAGTGGGTACATGATATTACATTATAATTATTGAGCTTAAGTATATGGATATGTGTATATGTGGTCATATAATGACATTTTGGTTTGAAAATTTAATGATATGTGATTGCCGAATGTGATAAATAAATTCATGTTATTGGGTTAAATATTGAATACTCTTATTTGTATTATTTAAGCTCAAGAACCTAAAGGAGAGGCGTCCAACAAGGGGAAATCGAAGGTCATCGAGTAGCCGACTCGGAATTATTTTACCCAACATAAAGTAAGTCATTAAGCATATAGTTGGTATTAATTCAAATGGTCATAACGTTTATGTAATGATGCTGAATGGAATGAATAAATATATATATATATGCATGTACGTATGTGGTGATGAAAGTGTTGAATGAAAAGAAAAGAGGTGAGATGTATTGAGTTGTTGATCTTGGCACTAAATGTGCGAGTATAAACATTTATGACCATGAGATTGGCGCTAAGTGTGCGGGTTTAAATTGTGCAGCACTAAGTGTGCGAATTGAATATGTAGCACTAAGTGTGCGAGTTTGACTATGTAGCACTAAGTGTGCGAGTTTGACTATGTAGCACTAAGTGTGCGAGTTGACTATGTAGCACTAAGTGTGCGAGTATGATTATGTAGCACTAAGTGTGCGAGTTGATTATATAGCACTGAGTGTGCGGACTTAATATGTGCTTGAATCATTATGGACACTAAGTGTGCGAGACTATTGAGTCGATCACGGACAGCGGATCGGTTAAGTATCTTGAGCTCATGGCTAATAGGTGCTATGTCTATATTTGGAGTTGAGCTTGGTAAGTTTGAACCCATGTGACGAATATACTTGAAGTCACGTACATAAGATTTATCGTGGAATGGGTGAAAGGCCGTTTAGTTGTATGATTGTAACGAAAATAAAATGATTTATGAAAATGCCTCGAATATCCTATTGATGAGTATATGGAATGTGAATGCATGATTTGGTATGAGATTGAACCGATAGGTCGGAGGAACTATGGTATGGTTCGGTATGGATGGAGTAACTAGCCTCGTTCCATTTTGTTTCCTCTTGTGATAATGTTATTAATGGATGGTAGTGTATTGCTTATGACTTACTGAGTTATAAACTCACTCGGTGTTTCCTTGTCACCCATACTAGGTTTCTTGGACTCGTCTCTTTTTGCGTGGTCGGGCTGTCATCGAAGTTATCACACCGGATAGCAAGTTTTGGTACTTTCTTCTTAGTTGGCTTAGGAGAACATTTCGGCATGTATAGGCTACTATGTTGTGTTTGAACTTTGGTATGTAACCTTTTAGCCATGCGAAAATGGCATAAATGTTCGGTTGGGTTTGGATTCATACGTTAGGTCGCAAATCTTGATAATTCGACCTTTTTATGCCATACGTCATGGTTGATTATTTTGGTGTTAAAATTCATGATATGGCAATAGTGTAGTAGGGGGAAGTTTGACAATGATTAGCCTTTGGCATGGTTAGTCATGATCATAATTTGTGATATGCATGATGAATTATTAGTTAGATCAAGGAGTAAACACGAAGTGGGCATAGTTGCTTTCGTAACAGATGCTGGCAGTAGCAGTGACATGAGATTGAAAAATCACTAAAAATAGTAGGAGTGGAATTAATTGATAAATAAATTATGTAATCGAATTTCGATGAGTCTATTTTCATATAGAAGTAACGAAAGGATCATATGGATAGTATGTTAAGAGATAATCAGGTTCTCGTGGGACAGGGCCAGAACGGTTTCTGGATTCCCTGCTCCGACTTTGGAAATTCATTATAAATTAACCAGAGATAATTAGGAGTCATACCATATATGTATAGATTCCTCTCTGAGTCTAGTTTCTATAGAAACAAACGGCATCAGTATGGAAGTTCTGTACAGGGAGATATCCAGGTCGTAATGCGCAAAGGTCAGTGTAGTCGACCCCAGTAACATGGGAGACTTTGACTAATAAACTGTACTAATTGGCCCGACCAAAAATTCTAGAAAAAAATATGTAGATGGGAATATGAGTCTAGTTTCAGGGAAAATTCACGGAACTGGATTTTGAGTTCCAGAGCTCAAGATATGATTTTTAAAGCGACTAGTACGCAGATTGACAGCTTGTCTGGAAAAATTTTAATAAGTGGTTTGAAGTCTGTTAACACCTCGTGTTCAACTCCGGCGACGGCCTCGGGTTCGGGGTGTTACAGGTTGACCGTGCATGATGCGGTTGTGAATTGCAAAAGCAAGACTATGGATTTGAGGTACGCAAATAACGAGATGATCCGAGTTGAGTCTACGGACTTGGATGGGTTGCCAGCTGTAATATCCTCAATGTTGGCCCAGAAATATGTAAGAAAAGGGTGCGAAGCATACCTTGCGTATGTACTTGATGACAAAGAATTAGAAAAGAAACCCGAATCTGTGCCGGTGGTTTGTGAATACCCGGATGTTTTTCCTGAAGAATTACCGGGTTTACCACCTGTTCGGGAGGTAGAGTTTGGTATTGAGCTTGTACCTGGAACTACGCCAATTTCGATAGCTCCGTATCGTATGGCACCAACCGAGTTAAAGGAGTTGAAAGCTCAGTTGCAAGAGTTGACTGATAGAGGTTTCGCTCGACCAAGTTTCTCACCTTGGGGTGCACCAGTATTGTTTGTGAAGAAGAATGACGGAACCATGAGGTTGTGCATCGACTATCGTCAGCTGAATAAAGTGACAATAAAGAATAAATATCCGATACCGCGTATTGATGATTTGTTTGATCAACTAAAGGGAGCCTCAGTGTTTTCAAAGATAGATTTGAAATCGGGTTATTATCAGTTGCGAATTCGAGATTCGGATATACCCAAAACTGCTTTCAGAACGAGATACGGCCACTACGAGTTCTTAGTGATGCCGTTTGGGCTCACTAATGCCCCTGCGGTATTTATGGACTTGATGAATCGGATCTTCAGACAGTATTTGGATCGGTTCGTAGTTGTGTTTATTGATGACATCTTGGTCTATTCAAGAGATGAGACCGAACATGCTGAGCACCTGAGATTAGTGTTGCAAATTTTACGGGATAAGCAGTTATATGCTAAGTTCAGTAAGTGTGAGTTCTGGTTAAGAGAGGTTAGCTTCTTGGGCCACGTGGCATCCGCATCGGGTATTCGAGTTGACCCGAACAAAATTTCAGCCATACTTAACTGGAAGCCTCCGAGAAATATTACTGAGGTTCGGAGCTTTTTGGGACTTGCCGGTTACTACCGACGGTTTGTAAAAGGTTTCTCGATGATAGCCACACCCATGACGAAGCTACTTCAAAAAGATGTTAAGTTCGAATGGACGGAAAAACGTCAGAAAAGTTTTGATCAACTGAAAACTTATTTGACCGAAGCTCCAATTCTAGTGCAGCCCGAATCAAGCAAAGAGTTTGTCATTTATAGTGATGTGTCCCTACTTGGGTTAGGTTGCGTATTGATGCAAGAAGGTCGAGTTGTGGCCTATGCGTCGAGACAATTAAAGCCACATGAGAAAAATTATCCGACCCATGATCTCGAACTAGCTGCCATCGTATTCGCTTTAAAAATATGGCGACATTACTTATTTGGTGAAAAGTGCCATGTATTTTCGGATCACAAAAGTCTCAAATATTTGATGACTCAAAGAGACTTAAATCTGCGACAAAGACGTTGGCTCGAGTTGTTAAAGGATTATGAGCTTGTCATTGACTATCACCCGGGAAAGGCTAATGTGGTTGCGGACGCCTTAAGCCGGAAATCACTGTTTGCTTTACGAGCGATGAATGTACTCTTGTCTGTTCTACCCGACAATGTGTTAGTAGCTGAATTAAAGGCCGAACCATTATTGATTCATCAAATTCGTGAAGCTCAGAAAGTCGACGATGAATTGGTTGCAAAACGGGCTGAGTGTGTTCCGAACAAGGAATCGGAGTTTCAAATTGATGATGATGATTGTTTGAGGTTCAAAAGTCATTTGTATGTTCCAAGGAATTTGGAACTCATTTCGATGATTCTGAACGAAGCCCATTGTAGCCGAATGTCAATTCACCCGGGGAGTACGAAAATGTACAACGATTTGAAACGTCGGTTTTGGTGGCATGGTATGAAACGAGACATCTCCGACTTTGTTTCAAGATGTTTAATATGTCAACAAGTGAAAGCGGAACATCAAGTGCCTTCAGGATTACTTCAGCCGATCATGATACCCGAGTGGAAATGAGATCGAGTCACAATGGACTTTGTGTCCGGACTGTCATTGTCAGCAAGTAAGAAGGATGCGATTTGGGTTGTTGTTGATAGACTGACTAAGTCGGCTCACTTTATCCCCGTGCGTACGGATTTTTCATTGGATAAACTAGCTGAATTGTACGTTTCTCAGATTGTGAGATTACACGGGGTACCTATTTCTATCGTGTCGGATAGAGATCCGAGATTCACCTCACGATTTTGGAAGAAATTGCAAGAAGCTTTGGGTACCAAGCTGCATTTTAGCACTGCTTTTCACCCCCAAACCGATGGTCAATCCGAGTGGATAATTCAGATACTTGAGGATATGTTGAGATGTTGCATCCTCGAGTTCAGTAGTTCATGGGAACGGTATTTACCTTTGATTGAATTCGCTTACAACAATAGTTTTCAATCAAGTATTAAGATGGCACCTTACGAGGCCTTGTACGGGCGTAAATGCCGTACACCATTGTTTTGGACCGAGCTCGGTGAAAGTAAAATTTTTGGAGTTGATTTGATTAAAGATGCCAAACAGAAAGTAAAGGTAATCTGTGAAAGTCTGAAGGCAGCCACAGATCGTCAAAAATCGTATGCGGATTTGAAACGAAAAGACATTGAATATCAGGTGGGAGATAAAGTGTTTCTTAAAGTTTCGCCTTGGAAAAAGGTACTCAGATTTGGCCGTAAGGGCAAGTTGAGTCCGAGATTCATTGGGCCGTACAAAATCTCTGAACGAGTTGGTCCAGTTGCGTATCGATTGATTTTGCCCCCTGAACTTGAAAAGATTCACGACGTCTTTCATGTTTCGGTGCTTCGACGCTATAGATCTGATCCATCGCACATAATTAGCCCATCAGAGGTTGAAATTCAAGCCGATATGAGTTATGAAGAAGAACCGATGCGTATCCTAGCTCGTGAAGTGAAGGAGTTGCGAAACAAAAGGGTTCCGTTAGTAAAGGTGTTATGGCTCAAACACGGGATCGAGGAAGCTACTTGGGAAACCGAGAGCTCGATGAAAGAACGATACCCAAACCTATTTACCGGTAAGATTTTCGGGGACAAAAGTTTCTTAAGTGGGGGAGAGTTGTGACAGCCCTAAAGTGACCCTAGTCGGAAAGCGGTTTCGGGACCGCTAAACCGAGTCACCAAATTATTTGAATGTGATATTTATTGTCTAAAATATGTGATTATGAAGGTGTGAAAGTTTTAGGCTTCGATTTAGTAAATTGCATGTGAATTTAGTCAAAAGGACTTATGGGTGACATTTTTGAAATGTGATAGGCTAATCTACAAGGACCTAATAGTGCATGTAATCAAAAGGGAGGACTTGCATGTCAATTTTCCCCCCTAATATGTAGTGGCCGACCATGAGCATGGGTGGACAAGATGTTATGGCTAAAAACATGTCATAAACATGTTGGGGTAGTGCATTATGTAAGGATTAATAAAATAAAGAGCATGGGTGGACAAGATGTTATGGCTAAAAACATGTCATAAACATGTTGGGGTAGTGCATTATGTAAGGATTAATAAAATAAAGAGCATGGGCAATAAAATATTAGTGTTAGTAGGATGAGAAACAAAAAAAAAAGAAAAGAAAGGATGTGTGTGATTGTCCCCCCATTGCCGTGAGTTGAAGGAAAGAAAAACAAAAAAAAAAGTGTTCATCCTTTGGTTCATCCTTGGCCGAAAATTTTAAGGAGGAAGGAAGAAGAAAGGTTGAAGAGGTTCGGCCATGCATGTAACTAGGCTAAGGTATGTTTGATGATGTTCCATGAGATGCATGCATGTTTTAGTTGTTAGCTTGAGTTCTACCTAGCCCATGGTCTAAATCTTGCTATGTGATGGAAATGACACTCGGCCATGGATGCATCATTCTTGCTTGGTGTTGATGTTGTGTTGGTGAGATATCAAGTTATTTTTGTGACCAAGTTGAGATTTGAATTTTCGGAATGAGTAAGGTTTTCGGCTATGGTAAATATAAGGGTAAATGGTGTCTTGATGCATTCGGCCATGGTAGAAAGTAGATGTGAAATGGTAGTAAGATAAAATGCAAAATGTTAGTATTTGATTACTAGTGTATAAATGTGTATTAGCCGAGTTTTGAATTTGAAACGAAACGGTATATAACCAATACAAGTAACCATACTTGTGGGAAGTATTAAGCATATAATTGGCCTCAACATATACATGCATACTCGGCCACATGAGAAGATTTGTGTTGCATGCATTCGGTTAGAGGCAAGCATATTGATGCCTTTATCTTGGTTAGGACAATCGGCTAAAGGGGAGTGTGGGTTAATATGTTGAGTTGATGCATGATTTCACATGTATGTGACTTTAATGTCTAATGTATAAATATGGGCTAAGTGCCTTGTGTTCCTCTTTTCGATGCTCAAATGATTAAATCAATTTATTTGTTTAATTAAGCTCAAGAGCAAAGGGGATCTAAATCCGATAAAGGGAAGAAAAAAGTGGTCGAATAGCCATCGAAATCGTTCGACAACATCCGAGGTAAGTTCTTGAGTAATAGAGCTTAAATTATGATTTGATTAGATCATGTTTTAAGCAAATCAAAATCATGCTCTTTGTGTGTGGCTATTGAGCCGAAATTGCAAGAGTGATAAGTGTCTTGTGTTTGAGTTTTGCTAATGAAAATGAAATACGAATGTGTCATGATTTATTGTTAAATGTGCATGGTTATTCGAATGATGTCCGGGCTAAGTCCCGAAGGCTTTGTGCTAAGTGACCATATCCGGACTAAGATCCGAAGGCATTTGTGCGAGATACTAATTCCGGGCTAAGCCCGAAGGCATTGGTGCGAGTTACTAAATCCGGGTTAAGTCCCGAAGGCATTTGTGCGAGTTACTATAACCGGGCTATGTCCCGAAGGCATTTGAACGAGTAGCTATATCCGGTTAAATTCCGAAGGTACGTGATTCGGGAATGAACGATCTTGCTGTAGAAATTTCAGTTAATACGCTTGTAACATCCCAGCATTGAGGTATGTTTCGTATGTGCTTTGAATTAGTTGAGCCCTTACAAATAAGTATTCGCTCAGTTGATAAATGAGCTACCGGCCTTTGGCTAAGTTGATCTTTTGTGTATGAACATAAGGGTTGGTAATGTGAAGTAAGTATGATATTGAAAATTTGTGCATATGAAATTATCCGTTTAGCTACATGAATGCTATACTTTGGTTGTGTCTAAACTCTTTGCTCAAAACTTACTAAGCATAAATTGCTTACTCCGTTTCTTTGTTTCTCTGTTTTATAGATTTTGGCTCATCAGCTATCGGACTCGGGATTTTTGGAAGTCGAAGTCTCCCACACTATCAAAGCCTCCTTTTGGTACAATTTTGGTTGAACTTTGAAATGGCATGTATAGGACTACCCATTTTGTTGTTGGTCATTGACCCTTTGGTTTTGTGTAAATTTGGATAGCCATGCGAAAATGGCTTAAATATACTTTGATCATAACATTATAATCGTTTTATGTTGTCCGTCGAGAGGTATGGAAATGTCGGTAACGGTTAGCCATGGGAATGGTTATTCATGATCATTTTTGGTATATGTATGACAAACTCTAGTTGATCCATGGAGGATCATGAAATAGGTAAAGTTTACCTTAAAAACAGATGCTGGCAGCAGCAGTGATGTGGATGTGAAAAATCACTAAAAATAGTATGAATGGAATTAAATAGTGGATAAATTATGTAAACGAACCTTGATGAATCTATTTTCATAGGAAAGTAACGAAACGATCATATGGACAGTATGTTAAGAGATATTCAGGTTCTCGTGAGACAGGGCCAGAACGGTTTCTGGATTCCCTGTTCCGACTTTGGAAATTCATTATAAATTAACCAGAGATAATTAGGAGTCATGCCATATATGTATACATTCCTCTATGAGTCTAGTTTCTATAGAAACAAACGGCATCAGTATTGAAGCTCTGTGCAGGGAGATATTCAAAGCGTAATTCATGAAGGTCAGTGTAGTCGCACCCTGTAACAGGGGAGAATTTAACTAATAAACTGTACTAATTGGCCCAACCAAAAATTCTAGAAAAAAATATTTATATGGTAATATGAGTCTAGTTTCAGGGAAAAATTACAAAACTTATTTTTGAGTTGTGAAACTCAAGATATGATTTTTAAGGTGACAGTGACGCAGTTAGCCAACTGCCTGGAAATTTTTAAAATGGACTGCGATAGTAAGCGAATTTAGTCTGTGAACCCCTCGTGTCCGACTCCGGCAACGGTCTCGGGTACGGGGTGTTACAAAGAACATAACATTAATAACTTAAAAATAACATTTATGCTACATTATTTACACATGAACTTACCTTGGTACCAAAATATAAAGATTTTGCAATTTAGTCCACAATCTTTTCTTTTCCTCGATCACGACTTGAATCTCGTTTTTCTTGATCTATAATACCAAATTAATCTTATTTAATACATACATTTTATCAAAACAGCATTTAATACGAACTTTAAAAAAAATTACACTTTTACCCCTAAACTTTTGCATAATTACACTTTTGCCCCTAGGCTCGGGAATTAAACTTTATTCCTTATTCTTATGTTTTATAACATGCTGATCACTTTTCCCTTCTATGGCAACATCAAATTCTCTCTCTAACATATACTTGTGACTATTGGGTATTTTTGCCGATTAAGCCCTTTTACTCGTTTTCACTAAAAACCGAGTAGCACAAGTTGTCTAACATAATTTAAAACCCCATATTCTATCATAAAACATCAAAATACACAAATTTCACCTATGGGTATTTTTCCAAATATAAACCCTAGGTTGAATTATTGCTAGCATAAGCTTAATCGAGCTTCCGGGATTCTAAAAATGTAAAGAACATTAAAAACGGGGCTTGGAATCACTTACTATGGAGCTTGGAAGCTTGAAACAAACCCTAGCTATGGAGAACCCTTGAAATTTCGGCCTAATGAAGAAGATGGACAAAAATTGGCTTTTAATTTTGTTTTTAATTCATTTTAATAACTAAATGACCAAAATACCCTTACTACTAAACTTTCCAAAAATTCCTTCCATGTCCTAATTTTGTCCATGAACTTAAAATTGGTCAAATTTCTATTTAAGACCTCCTCATTAATATTCCAAAACAATTTCATACTAAAAACTTCTAGAATGCAAGTTTTGCAACTTATTCGATTTAGTCCCTACTTTCAATTTAAGCACTTTAGGCATAGAATTTCATCACAAAATTTTCACACAATCATGCAATCATATCATAAACATCAAAATCATTATAAAATAATTATTTCTATCTCGGATTTGTGGTCACGAAACCACTATTCTGATTAAGCCCTAATTCAGGATATTACAACAACTCCACGATTAGTTCATATTTGCGGTTAATCCAAAAAACATAGTATCGCAAATACTTTAACCGAATCATCACTACTTACCAAACGAACTATCAAAGAACCCCTCTTGCTCCAAACCCAACGTACTCTCTCCAAAGCTTTAAACTTTACAAAATAGTTAGCCGATTCATCAGAATTTATAATCCCTTATCAATATAATCACTACTTAAAGTACTTACCACGAGTGAAAAGATCACTTGTTGTGAAAGAACAATCGGCCTAACCCCTTGATTGTGGAGATCACGCCTCTAGCAACATTTGGCAACCATAGAGTTAAGTGACAGTCATTACAGTGAAATAAGGGTGAATGAATAGGCTCTATTCGGCCCATAGAAGAAAAAGAAATCGTAAACCTGAGAAAAGGAAAGACTAACCAATAATCGACCTAGACTCTAATCTAGATGTCTATAAACTGAAAAATATATAGGATTTTTCCTATATAAATTATCACCTTTTTACTTAAATTTGTTGTTAAAACCAAGTAATTGTTTAATAAATTAATGAAATATGTAAAAATATGAAAACAAGATGTAGAAATTATTAAAATATGATTTTATGCTTTTTATATAGTTTTCATGCATAAAATGGCTTATTTTATATTAAATTGAGCATATTATATTTTTATGACATAAAGTGGGCCATGCATGATTATATTAAATAATAAAATATAAAATTATATTTAATAATTCATTTTAAAATATTTCATTAATAATTTGGGATTTAATTAATTTAATTAAGTTGGTAAATTTTAATCCTTTGGTCCTCTAACTTATTGATTTATTTTTGGACAAATCTGAGAGCTTTAATTTGATTACAAAACCGTCTAAATGGAGGGCCAAGTCAACCCAAAATTCGGCTGAATATGGAGGCTCATAAACCATCGTTTGGTTTAATTACACAAGGTCCTTGAAGAGTTGAAGAAATCAGAGATTTGCCCGAAGATTTGCTGGTGACCGAGTCTTAGTCCTGAGTTGTTGTGGCACTCAAATTGACCAAGAATCAAGAAAAATCAGCCACATTCCCTCAATTCATGGCTGGCCACCCTTGGAAGGAGTTTTGAAAGATGGACACTCCTATTTTTAGCAAACTAGATCCCATGCCTCACCTATAAATAAGAGCCCCTTTCTCACTTTTTCAATCATCCTTCATCCCTCATTCATCCCTCACTCATTCATCACTCTCTCCTCTCTTAATTCTCTTAGCTTTCTTAGCCCTCACGCCTATCTTCCTCTTTGCATAAATATTTTGAGCAAATTAGCCTCTTAAAGAACCCTTGGTCAGCCACCTCAGAGAGCCATCAGAAAAGGAGCAAAGCGAAGGAACGAAGGAGCCCTCATCAGTCAGAGTCTTGGGTGACAGTTACACAAGGTCCTTGAAGAGTTGAAGAAATCAGAGATTTGCCCGAAGATTTGCTGGTGACCGAGTCTTAGTCCTAAGTTGTTGTGGCACTCAAATTGACCAAGAATCAAGCAAAATCAGCCACATTCCCTCAATTCATGGCTGGCCACCCTTGGAAGGAGTTTTGAAAGATGGACATTCCTATTTTTAGCAAATTAGCTCCCATGCCTCACCTATAAATAAGAGCCCCTTTCTCACTTTTTTAATATCCCTCACTTATTCATTATTCTCTCCTCTCTCAATTCTCCTAGCTTTCTTAGCCCTCACGCCTATCATCATCTTTGCATAAATATTTTGAGCAAATTAGCCTCATAAAGAACCCTTGCTCGGCCACCTCGAAGAGCCATCAACAAAGGAGCAAAGCGAAGGAACGAAGGAGCCCTCATGAGTCAGAGTTTTGGGTGACAGCCACTCTGAATTGGGTTCAATCTTTCTTACTTTAATTTAATTCAAGAATGTTTGCTATGTGTTCTTTGTTCTTGTTTACAACAATGATAGCTTAATTTTATTTAAGCTAGGATGATTTCTTTGATTTAATAATAATTGTTTGATTCATGCTTATAATATTTGTGCCTCAATCGATCATATTTTTAATTAAAATCAAGTCTGTATTTCATTCATACATGATTGAAATGCACCTGAATTACCTGAACGATCCTAACCAGACGACGGCTAATGGATGCATAATTGAAATGTGCAAGCTCAATTTAGATCCTAACCCGATTAAATTGTAGGTTGCATAACATCCCTAACCAGGCTCTGCTATCTGCATAGTTTTTAGATTTGTGTGATTAAACTGTTTCAAACCTAACACGTCCCTGTTACCTTACACGAATACAAAGAAACCCTTAGTAAATAAGGATTAGTAAAATGCGTATTTACTAAGTAAAGGATTCTGAAAGGACCTAACGTGGTTTCCAAACTCATGAAAGATCGGGTTGCCATGGAATGTTTTTTCGAATATTGATAAGTATGTTGATAATAATTTGAGTTTAATTAAAGTAATTTTCCTAGCTTATTTATGTTATAATTGTTGCTTATTGTGTTAATTCTGCTAAAAGCTATCTCATTCATATAGTTTACATACTTAGGATAATTTGCATTAGGGATAATTGCATTTAGTTTCATATACTTAATTTTTCATTACTTCTCAATTGTATTGTTTTTATTTATCAAATTGTTAATACAATTTTAAAATTAAGTGACTTAGCACAAATACAATCCTTGTGGAGACGATAACTTGATACTTACTTATTACTTGATAATGACTGTGTACACTTGCACAAACCTGAACGTTACAATGTCACCCGAGTAACAAAAGAGATATTCAGTTCTAGCAAGAGGAAATAGCATGATTGAGAGGTGAGGAAGAGATGAAACGACCACAAATGCTGAAGGTATTCGGTTAAGTGGGTAACGTTGGAGTCAGGGAGAGAGAGGAAGGAGGATATTTGGCCAAGGAAGAATAGAGTGAAGGGAAAAGAAAAGATGAAAAGGAGTCAAGAAGTACTTACTCAAAACCAAAATAGAGGATAAGGTAATAGGCCTATTTGACAAACTTGAAAGGGAAAAAGGAAGAATCGAAGCACCCTACCAAAAGATGCACGAAAAGAAACTAAAGCTCGGCTTTAGAATCGAAGAATGAAAAGCATCACAATTTGTAAAACCCGAAATAAAGTGACCACTTCTCACCCACAGCCGAAATCTTGAGTAGTCAATGCCCTATTCGGCCACAACTCTTCTACACCTTACCCTCCATTTTTTCCTCCCATTAACCCTCTCCTAAAATCTCTCTACAATTTCAGCTAACATGATCCCTTACTTCCCTCAACAACCCAACCAACCAAGTAGAAGAGTTCTAGTTATACTCAACCATCCACACAGCAACAGGCCAAAATAAAACACACCTGGACGTGGTAGGTCTCAAACTCAAGATCTCTACAAACCCCAACATGCCACATACCACTAGACTAGCAAGCACTTCATGTCATGCCTTACCCACAAAATTTTAATAAGCCTACTATCAAAAAACCAAGGTTTATTCAAGTAGGAGCAAAAATTTTCCCAAGCCAGGGCTCGAACCCATGACTTTTCAGACGCCCTAGAACACTAAACCACTGAGGCAAACATACTCCCATGCCACCACACAAAAAAATAATTCAACAGGGGTTTTCAGGATCTGGGGCGTTACATTGTGCATGTTAGCAACGTTGAAAATTCTGTAAAGTCATGTTTAACCGAAGCTCTGGTTCTGAGTTCAGTGATGCACTATTAAATGGATTGGAATGTGTTTTATTACAAGAATGTAAAGTCATGTTTTCATAAAGTTAATGTCACCATAAAAAAGAACTGTTTGACTAGTGATTTAGAGACGGCCACTTTTATGCCTGTATTAAAAATTTAGTGATATCGTTTAATCGATGAAAAGTGTCACATGTTCCCTGATTTCAAGAATTATAGTATCGAATGTCATAGAAAGACCTAGAGTTAAGATAGTGTTAAAGACTTGAGCTATTGAAAGATCGCGAGTAGTTATTGAGTAATCTTTGGGAAAGCAGATATAGTTACAGATGTTGAATGGAAAAATCTTTGTTTATTTTGTGAGTGGGTTACACGATTGATCTTAATTGATAATGACCTAATTTTAGCTAGATTAAAAGCTAAAGCAATGTTTTCATTGCAAGATTGAAAATTTCAAAAATGTGTCAATAAATGGTAAGCTAAACGAGTTCAGTATGAGTCAATTTTTATTTTGAATTTCAAGTCTAACCAGATGATTGATGTTATTCTTCTAAGATAGAAATTGCGTGCAGATGAATTCAGAGCTTATGCATGAAATTTTTGTATGAGGCTCAGTAGTAGCTCATTGGTTCATTTTGGGAGTAATAAAAACATGTAGTTATTTGAAATAGATGTTTTGGCTATTAGGTATGTAACTTGATATTTTTGAGTGTATGCTCAGATGTCGATTTGATAATGGATAAAAGTTAAATATCAAGAGCATTCAGGTCTATTACAGTTAGTGATAACCTTGATGTGATATGAGATAGAGTTACTATAGATTTTATATCTGAATTATCATTATCTCCGAAAAGAAAGGTGTTATCGGATTGTGATTGATCGTTCGTGTACAGATTTCTTCTTTAACAAACCAGCTGAGTAAGATGTTTCTAGGATTATTTGATTATGTGAAGTATCAGTCTTCATTATTTCAGATGAGATCCGAGGGCTATATCCCAATTATGGAAAAAAGCTATAGGAAATTATGAGTATGCAGTTGCATCTTGGCACGGTAATACACTTGTAAATCGGTGGTAAGTATGAGAGAGTAATTCAAAACTTTGACGATATGCTACGGCACTGTG
This sequence comes from Gossypium hirsutum, assembly GCF_007990345.1. NCBI lineage: Eukaryota > Viridiplantae > Streptophyta > Magnoliopsida > Malvales > Malvaceae > Gossypium > Gossypium hirsutum. Next base: position 53,546,114 of record NC_053424.1, read on the forward strand.
TGTTAAAGTTCAAAGGTGATTAAAAAGAGATATACGAGGTTTATTTGATTTGTGATTCCAAGAAATTAGTGGAAGTAATTCATGAGAGTTGAAAGCAATTTCTTCTGGTAAGATTTTCGAGGACGAAAATACCTAAAGGGGGGAGAGTTGTAATAGCCCGATTTTGGGCCTAATTAGAACAGTGGTTTCGAGACCACAAATCTAAGGAGGAAAATTTTATTTTTATTATATTTTTATGGTCTACAATTTCACGGAATGATTTTGTGAAAATTTCATTTGAAAATTTCAATGTTTGGCACTCAATTTAGTCAAAAGGACTAAATTGTAAAAAGTGCAAAACTTGAGTTCTAGAAGCTAGAGTGTCAAATTGCTATGAAATTTTAGATTGGAGGTCCTTAAATTGAAATTAGACCATTGGTTAATTTGTTGGACAAAAATGGACATGAAATAGGTGAAATAGCATATTTTTAAGTTAGGGGTATTTTGGTCATTTAGTAAATTTAAATGATTAAATAAACAACATAAAAGCCAATTTTTGTTCATCTTCAAGCTATGGCCGAAATTACCAAGAAGAAACCATGGCTAGGGTTTCCAAGCTTCCAAGCTCGACTGTAAGTCCATTCTTGCCCCATTTTTAATGATTTTTACGTTTTTTAAATCCTCATAACAAGATCTACCTATTTCTACCATTTATTTGAGTTATGATGAAGGTATAGGGTTTGACGCATGTTAGAAATTTGTGCATTTTAATGTTTAATGGTAGATTATGCATTTTTATGGTTGGAGAAACAACTTTTGCTAAGTGATTTTTGGTGAAATTGCTAAAAAGGACTAATTTGTAAAAGTTATAAAATTTTTCATAAAAGTGTGATTTAGTAGAAATTGTGGGCTTTTATAGTTATGAAAATGGTTCGGCTAGGCTTAAAGTACAAAGAAATTGAATAAATTTCATTTTACTAGCCTAGCGGAAAAAGTGTAAATAAGATAAAGTTTAGGGGCAAAAATGTCATTTTCCATAATATGATATTTGGACTGATTTGAATAATATAATAATTTAATAAGTTGAATTTTATATTATAGATCAAGAAAAACAAAGTTCAGACTTAGAACGGGGGAAAAACGAGTATTGGACGATTTGGTCCTTTTAGCCATTTTAGGTCGAGGTAAGTTCGTATGTTAATAAACGTTATTGATTTGTGTTAATTATGCAATATTATTATATATTTGATTCAATTGTGAAAATTAAAGTAAACGTTCGAATTGACTAAAAATGCAGGATTGATCATGATCGTTGCGTAGTGAAATATGAATTGACGGTAAAAGACCATGGTTAGACCATGGCAATGTGCTAAGTGAAATAAGTGATTCGCTCGTAAGACCATATGTAGGATATGACATTGTGCTAAGTGAAATAAGACCATGGCATCTAAGTGAAATAAGTCCATGGCAATGTGCTAAGTGAAATAAGTCCATGGCATCTAAGTGAAATAAGTCCATGGCATTGTGCTAAGTGAGAAATTTCTCGGTTGAACCTTAGGAATAAAATAGCTTTGGACACAAGTGTGGTACTATGTGAAGGTCACTTTGTGAATATAATAGCTTTGGACACAAGTGTGGTACTATGTGAAGGCATCTTTGTGAATAAAATAGCTTTGGCTACAAGTGTGGTACTATGTGAAGCCCACCGTGTATCCGTTATTATTTCGATGTGTTCAACGGGAAATGACTAAGTGTAAATGAATATGACTATGTGATGATTAAATGTGAAAGAATTATGAACCAATAATATTATTTGATGTTGAATTGAAATAATGTGTTTTCATTGAGGTTTAAGTGTATCAATTGACATAGCCAAGACAAAAAAATGAAAGTATAACCGATTTAAACGATACAGGTACGTATGAAATCTATGTGAATGTTGAATGAAAGTTAATACAAAGAAAACGTGAGAGAGTAAAATTAGCAATAAAACGGTTTTGGACAGCTGCAGTTGTATGACTTTCAAAATCATCAAAAATGGTGGAAATCAAATTAGAGGTTGAATAAGATATGAAATTAAATCTTATTGAGTTTATTTTCATATAAAAAAATGGTGTAAGCAAAAGAATTTCAAATTAAGAGATTTTTGAATTTTTGTAAGATAGGGTCAGAATGATTTCGAAATCTCCTATTCTGACTTTGGAATATCATTAAAAATTGTATAAAACAAATTATTGGTTAGAGTTAATATTGTTAAAATTATTATTGGGTCTATTTTCAATAGAAACAAATGGGAATATCATCTGAATTTCATACGATGAGATAATTAATTTTTAGTGAAGAAGTGTTGAAACTGTCAAACAGAAAAATAGGGGAGACTTTAAAGAATAAAATGTACTTATTGGCTGGACCAAAAATTCTGAATATTTTACGGTAAGAAGATATTTGAGTCTAGTTTCAAGGAAAATTAGTAGATCTTAATTTGGAGTTCCGTAGCTCAAGATATAAATAATTTAGTGACTGTGACACAAGTAGACAGCTTGAGATGAACAAGAGTAAATAGTGGAACTATGTGCAATTATAATTGTATTATCTTGAGAACATATTGTGAGAATTGGTAAAAGCTTGCTAATAAATTTCTTATTATTTTCATACCAACTTACTAAGCTATATAACTTACTCTGTTTATTTTGTGTGTTTATAATGTCCTTCGGGTTGGAAGTCGCCGGATAACCTATCACACTATCAAACTAACAAATTGGGTATTGATAATTCTTATACTTAAGGTCATGGCATGTATAGGGGACTTGCTTATTTTTGTATGTGTCATAATTGTTTGGGCCTAAAATGTTGGCCTATGCTATTTGAAAGTTCATTGTTGTTTAAGGACATTTGATGTTGGTATATTGGCTATATTATATGTCCATAATGATGCATTTCAGGGATGTGTATGCTTACATATGTTGATGAATGAGTCGTGATATCTATGTGTGACGTAAATTTGTTCACAATGGCAAGTTAGATTAGGGCACGGGCTAGGGACATGGCCATGATAGCCACACGGCCGTGTCCTAATATCACACGGGAGTGTGCCCCTGTTTTTCATGAAATTTTTTAAAAGTTTTCTAAAGTTCTCGGTTTGGTCCCAAACCGTTTCCAAAGCATGATTTGGCCTTCGTACGCCCATATTTGGGACTTTAAGATGAAATGTGAAAAGTTTTAAATTTGAATGCAAATTTATGACTCGGTTTTATACGATTGCATGTGTTTATGTCTGGTAAAGCCTCATACCCTATTTCGGTGTCGAACACGAATGAGAGATGTTACATCACATTATCCCATCACTAACAGAAATCAATTCAGAAGAACTTCCAACTAATACATTATTTAGACATCATACCTAAATACCTTCATTTCATCGAATTCAACTTCTTCTTTAATAGTGACTTTGCATATTACGAATGGCCTTTAACACAACCCAATATCTTTTCTGTTACTGTCTTCACTTGCGGACTCATTCTCTTATCTGATCATAGTACTAATCCTTCAATCACGGATTCAATAATTCCACACTTGTAAACTTATTTAATCTATATAATACGGATTTCATTACAATACTTTACCGATAAGGGGGTGAGGGTCGTAAAGCCTAAAATTTAACTCTTACATAAACATGCACATCACACATACTATTATCAATGGCTAGTTCATTACTAATTCCACATTCTCAAAACACCTAACAATCATTTACTTATCATCACTTTTGTACTTAACCCATGGCTCATACACTAAATCAAGTCATTAATTCACAATCAAAATATTCACATAGCAATCATAGACCAAACATCACAACTCATATACTCATATAATTATAACATTTATCAATAGCAAAATATAATGCACTCTAATTCATACATTTATAAGTTTCAACTCATCACCAACACATTTTCACTCAAACGTTTGAGTGTAAGATTATATACTATTGGAATTAGCTTGGTTGGAAAGCATATCTGTCTAATTCAAATAATTCTCATCAGAATCGGGAGATATCACCCTATCACAGGTTAAATATGGCATGTATAGCTAGACTCTCACTTGCTACTTTAGTCATAAAATTGACTAAATCGTAGCTCTGATACAAATAAAATGTAACACCCCTAATCGATGGCCATCGTCGGGTTAGGGTTGAGAGGTATTACTGATCAAACACAACATTTAACTAACATTTCACAACTCAATAAACGTTCATTATCGAATAACATTCATTCACACACACAATGTCCCTTAAATAGGTCTATGAGACCTTAAACATGCTTCAAAGAAGGTTCGGGACTAAACCGATAACATTTAAAAACTTTATGAAACTTATAAAATTTTCTTGCATACAGGGTTCACACGCCCGTGTGAACAGGCCGTATGCCTCACACGGCCACCAGACATACCCATGTCACAGGCCGTGTAAAAATAGGGCATACATACTAACTTGCACCACATGGCCGTGGACACGACCGTGTGCCAAGCCATGTGAAATCTAGAGGGGTTACTGACTTGGGTAATACGGCCAGCCACACGCCCATGTGCCAGCTCGTGTGTCTCACACACGGCCAGTAGACACGCCCGTATGTCTAGACCGTGTCAAACCTGTAAGGTATATTGTCTTAATTCGAAGGGCTATCCTAGGCGACACACGGCCGTATAGCATGACCGTGTGTCGCACACGGCTAAGACACAAGCCCATGTCTCTGTCCGTGTGGACAAAAATAGGCTATTTGCAAAGCCAATTTGCCACCCTTTTCTCATACACACCTAGCAACCAAAATGGTACCATTTTAATATATTTATAGGTAGCCAAAACATGCTAATTCATATACAATTCATGCCATTTCAAAATCAAGCATTCATATACTCAAATCAGTACCATTTGTACATTCAAACACGTACCAAAATAGTATGATTCATTCCTCATTACTCACCTATTCAATCATATACTAAAGTACATATCTTACTCATTAATATAATCTATTTCAATATGTATTTTTACTACAATCAATTACGCACTAAGCTTGACTCATAAATCATCTATTAGCCATTCATTTATCAAGTCTAAAATCAAGTTTTTCATAAGTAAATAATTATCATATACCAAATGACCAAATGATCATTTTGAACCATCACCAACTATACCAAATTATGCCATTACACAAGGCAAATTACACATCAAACGTAAGTCATTAATAAGCCATATAAAGTGGCTAAGTATATCACCAAAACCTTTATCAAAAAGACTCAAGTCTATACATGCCATATAACCAAGTCACAAGTGTATAAATACTGAAATAAAAAACTGGATAGTGTGATGCAATCTCCGCCGACTTCCAACCCAAGCGAACGTCTGAATCACTATAAAACATAGAAAAATAACACAAAGTAAGCGATAAAGCTTAGTAAGCTCGTATGGTAATAAACTCATATTATTAAATAACTGCATTTTAAACAATTACTCAAAACATGATATAATTCATATGATTTCACCATTCAATCTCGAATTCATGCACATCGATGATCAAGATTTTCATGAGTTTATTCATTCAAAACAAGTATGGTTTGAATACTTCTTACCAATTCATTCACATTTTCATATGCACAAGCAATTATATATAAACTTTATTCAATTCAATATCCATCACCTTTTCTTAGCCAAGTGAATTGTGTGAAATATCATCAAATAATGGTGTTTCGCACACTATGTGCCATATTTATATTTAGTTAAAACAACTATAACCCATATCTCACATATCATTTAATTCATACCTCATTGTAGCCAAATAAACACATTTTGGAATGAAACATACTTATACATAAATCTTTCTCATTTTATATACTTGATACACTAAGAACATACCAAATTACCTACATCTGATTCTCATATAAGTTTTATATGAACCTGTATCACTTAATTCAATTGTACTTTCCTTCTCGTCTTGACTATGCCTATTGAACCATTCGGAATTGTTAAGGATACTCGAAAATCACATAAAGCTTATACAATGCCATATCCTAGATATGGTCTTACATGTTACCATATATCGATGCCATTGTCCCAAATAGGGTCTTACACGAAATCAAATAACGATGCCAATCTCCCGGACATGGACTTACACATAATTACAATACAATGCCAATGTCCCAGACATGGTCTTAACATGTAATCACATCTCGGTAATCCTAATGTCATGTCATCCGTATCCTATACTATTCGTAAGGTTCGTACGGGACTTTCGGATATCGTAACTTCATCGATTCTTACTCGTATTTGCTCGTTCAACATTCGTAGCAATTCAATGATAATGAAACATATATAATTCAATTCAATTCAATAATAAATAAGCATTTATAACACAATTTAAATATGTTTATTAGCATACGAACTTACCTCGTTCGCTGTAACGACAAATTAGGTCGACTAATCTGATACTTTGTTTTCCCCCGTTCTAGATCCGAATCTCATTTTTCTCAATCTATATAATAACAAAATTTAATTATTTAATCATTAATTCATTCAATTTAACACAATTTACACATTTTGGCAAAATTAGACTTTTGCCCCTATTATTTCACATTTTTGCAATTTAGTCTTTATCACATAAAAATACAAATTCATACAATTCAATACCAACCCATGCTAGCCTAATTTTCCTTATATTCATATCAGCCCATTTTTCTCATTAATTCACACATTTACCCATGGATTTTACAAATTTCTCAATTAAATCTGGAATTGACATTTTTTTCAAAAATCAGTTTTATAAAACTTGTTAATCTAGCTTCAAACTTTAATAATCTATCATAAAACATCCAAACAACTAAGCATTCAACAATGGCATCATTCATAATCTATAACAGTTTCAAAAACGGAGATACGGGTAGCTAGATTAAGCTGCAACAATCTCAAAAACGTAGAAATTATTAAAAACAGAACAGAAACAAACCTTCAATTGAGCATCAATATGACCAAACCCTAGCAAGCTTTCTTCCATGGTTTTTCATTTCCATATTTGGTGATGATGAATGAAATAAGATGATAATTTGGCTTTGTTTTAATTATTATAACATTTATTAACCATTTTACCATTTCAACCTTTAATAACATTTAAAATATCCATTATACCAAGCCATCACATTCCACTAACTCAATAACGGATTAATTTTTATATAAGGACCTCCTCCTTTAAATCCTATAGCATTTAAAAACTTTTAGCTAATAAAACTCCACTTTTACACTTTACTCGATTTAGTCCTTTTTACCGAATTAACCACTCAAACGGTAAAATTTCTTTACGAAATTTTCATACAAACATTCTATCATACTGAAACCTTAATAAAATAATAAAATAAATATTTTTACTTCAGAATGTGGTCCCAAAATCACTATTCCAATTAACTCTAAAAATGGGCTGTTACAACATTATTTTGTTTCTTATCTAATTTATAAAACCATGAAATTAGCATGTTGCCTAAAATTTGACAAGTATCAGAGTTGCTTTTACTATATAATTTGCAACTTGCAAAATCCGCTCCAAGAAAGCATGCAAGCTAAAGGATAAGTCTCTAGAATTTCAAAGACCTAAGTTTGAAGTATCTCAAGGTATCTAAGATTCTTTTAAGGGCATGTAAATGTGATTCCTTAGGACAAGATTAATATCTAGCACACAAGCATACACTAAACATAATGTCGGGTCTACTTGCTATAAGATAAAGAAAAGAACCAAACACTGACCTATATAACTTTAAATCAACACATTTACCTTTTTCATCTTTATCAAGCTTTGTAAAAGGGATCATAGGAGTAGCTTGTGGTTTGAGAGTGTCCATCCCAAACTTTTTGAGCATTTCCTTTGCGTATTTAGCTTGATTTATGAAGATGCCATCCTTTCTTTGCTTGATTTGGAGTCTCAAAAAGAAATTTAGTTGTCCCATCATGCTCATCTCAAACTCACCTTACATTAGCTTAGAAAATTCTTGACAAAGAAGATCATTAGTAAAATTAAAAATAATATCATCAACATAAATTTCAACTACCAATAAATCTTTGTCTTTTTTTTTAGTAAAAAGCATTGTGTCAACCTTCCCTTTATAAAAGCATTTTTCAATAAGAAAATTTGATAATCTTTCATACCAAGCTCTAGGAACTTGTTTCAAACCATATAAAGCTTTTGAAAGTTTGAAAACATGGTTTGGAAATTTTGGATCCTCAAAATCGGGTGTTGTTCAACATACACTTCTTCAGTTATAAAACCATTTAGAGAATAAGTTTTCACATCCATTGGATATAATTTGAACTCATTAAAGCATGCAAAAGCTAAAACCATTTTAATGGCTTCCATCTTAGCTACGTGAGCATAAGTTTCATCATAATCTATTCCTTCCTTTTGAATGTAACCTTGAGCAACAAGTCTAGCCTTGTTCCTCACTATGTTACCACTCTCATCTAACTTGTTCCTAAAAACCCATTGAGTACCTATAGTAGATTTGTCACTAGGTCTATCAACTAGGGTCCATACTTTACTTTTCTCAAATTGATTTAACTCATCTTGCATTGCCAATATCCAATATTCATTATTTAATGCTTCATTGATATTTTTAGGCTAAATGCATGAGATAAATGCAACGCACTTACAAGTATTTCTAAAAGAAGATCTAGTAATTACCCCTTGGGATGGATCCCCCACAATCATACCATCCTTCACATAGTTGAACTCTCTTAGATGATTGACTTCCCTTTCCTCAATTGAGAGTTCTTCTAGAGCATCTTGTGTTTGTCTTGAATTTTTTCATTTGAAGATTGATCCTCTTTATCATTGTTAAAAAATCTTGGATTATCATCATCAACACAAGAATCCTTTCTAGGAGGAAGATTAGACTCATAAAAAATAACATGTATAGACTCTTCTATTACGAAAGTTCTTTTGTTAAAAACTCGATAAGCTTTAGTATTTAAAGAATAACCAAGAAAAATTCCTTTATCACTTTGCATCAAATTTAGCAAGATTATCTTTTCCATTATTTAAAACAAAACATTTGCATCCAAAATGATGAAAATAGCTAATGTTAGGCTTTTTATTTTTGAAAAGTTCATATGGAGTTTTCTTTAAAATAGGCCTAACCATTACTCTATTAACAGTATAACAAGCAGTGTTTGTGGCTCCCGCCCAATAATATTTTGGTAAATTACTTTCACAAAGCATGGTTCTAGCCATTCCTTCTAAAATTCTATTTTTCCTCTCAACAACTCCATTTTGTTGAGGGATTCTAGGTGTAGAAAAATTATGGCTAATTCCATTTGAGTTGCAAAAATTTTCAAAACCAAGATTTTGAAATTCAATTCCATGGTCACTTCTAACACTAGTGATCGAGTAACCCTGTAACACCCCTTACCCATGTTAGACACCGGCATAGGGTATGAGGCATTACCAGACATAAACACATGCAATCATATAAAACCAGGTCATGAATTTGTGTTCAAATTGAAAACTTCTCACATTTCATCTTAAAGTCCCTAATATGGGCCTAAGAAGCCAAATCATGCTTTGAAAATGGTTCGGGACCAAACTGAGAACTTTAGAAAACTTTGAAAATTTTCATGAAAATCAGGGGCACACTCCCGTGTGATATTAGGACACGGCCGTGTGGCTCGTATGGCCATGTCCCTAGCCCGCGCACTAATCTGACTTGCCGTTGCGAAAAAATTTACGTCTCACATAGATATCACCACTCATTCATCCACATATGTAAGCATACACATCCTTGAAATGCATCATCATGGACTTATAATATAGCCAATATACCAACATCAAATGCTTTACACAACAATGAACTTTCAAATAGCATAGGCCAACATTTTAGGCCAAAAAAATTATAACACATACAAAAATAACCAAGTTCCCTATACATGCCATGACCTTAAGTGTAAGAATTATCAATACCCAATTTGTTAGTTTGATAGTGTGATAGGTTTTCCGGCGACTTCCAACCCGAGCTAACCTGAGGACATTATAAACACAGAAAATAAATGGAGTAAGCTATTTAGCTTAGTAAGTTGGTATGTAAATAATAAGAAATTTATTAACATGCTTTTACCAATTCTCACAATATTTTCTCAAGATAATACAATCATAATTGCACATAGTTCTACTATTTACTCTTGTTCATCTTAAGTTGTCTACTCAAGTCACAGTAACTAAATTATTTATATCTTGAGCTATGGAACTCCAAATTAAGATCCACTAATTTTCTCTGAAACTATACTTGCATATCTTCTTACCATAAAATTTTTAGAATTTTTGCTCTACCCAATAAGTACAGTTTATTCTTTAAATTTTCCCCTATTCTATTGTTTGATAGTTTCAACCCTTTTTCAATAAAAATTAATTATCTCATCGTATGGGATTCGGATGATGTTCCTATTTGTTTCCATTGAAAATAGACTCAATAAGAATTTTAAATATATAAACTCTAACAAATAATTATTTTTATACAATTTTTAATGATTTTCCAAATTCAAAATAGGGGATTTCAAAATCATTCAAACCCTATCTCACAAAAATTTAAATATCTCGTAATATGAAATTCTTTTGCTTACACCGTTTCTTTTATATGAAAATAGACTAAATAAGCTTTAATTTCATATCTTATTCAACCTCTAATTCGGTTTTTACCATTTTTGGTGATTCTTTTCAAAGTCACACAACTAATGATGTCCAAAACTATTTTATTGCTAATTTTACTCTCTCACGTTTTCTTTGTATAAACTTTCATTCAACATTCACATAGATTTCGCACGTACCTATATCGCTTAAATCAGTTATGCTTTCATTTTTTTATCTTGGCTATGTCAGTTGATACACTTAAACCTCAATGAAAACACATTATTTCAATTCAACATCAAATAATATTATCTGTTCATAATTCTTTCACATTTAATCATCACATAGTTATATTCGTTTACACTTAGTCATTTCCCATTGAACACATTGGAATAATAACGGATACACTGTGGCCTTCACATAGTACCACCCTTGTAGCCAAAGCTATTTTATTCACAAAGTGGCCTTCACATAGTACCACACTTGTGTCCAAAGCTTTTATATTCACAAAGTGGCCTTCACATAGTACCACACTTGTGTCCAAAGCTATTTTATTCCTAAGGTTCAACCGGGAAATTTCTCACTTAGCACAATGCCACGGACTTATTTCACTTAGATGCCATGGAATTATTTCACTTAGCACATTGCCATGGTCTAACCATGGTCTTCTACCGTCAATTCATATTTCACTACGCAACGGTCGTGATCGATCCTGCGTTTTTACTCAATTCAAACGTTTATTTTAATTTTCACAATTTAATCAAATGTATAATAATATTGCATAATTAACACAAATCAATAACGTTTATTAACATACGAACTTACCTCGACCTAAAATGGCGAAAAGGACCAAATCGTCCAATACTCGTTTTTCCCCTGTTCTAAGTCCGAACTTCATTTTTCTTGATCTATAATATCACATTCAACTTATTAAATTATTATACTATTCAAATCAGTCCAAAAATCATATTATGGAAAATTAAATTTTTGCCCCTAAACTTTTTCTTATTTACACTTTTGCCCTAGGCTCGTAAAATGAAATTTATTCAATTTCTTTGTACTTTAAGCCTAGCTGAACCATTTTCATAACTACTTGTTTCCCCCGTTCTAAGTCCGAACTTAATTTTTCTTAATCTATAATATCACATCTGACTTATTAAATTATTATACTATTCAAATCAGTCCAAAAATCATATTATGACAAAATTACATTTTTGCCCCTAAAGTTTCAAATATTTACAAATTTTCCCCTAGGCTCGTAAAATGAAATGTATCCATTTTTCTCAATACCCAAGCCTAGCCGATTCATATTCCCTCTTATAGCAACCCACATTTTTCACTAAATCACATTTCCTACACATATTTTACAACTTTTACAAATAGGTCCTTTTAAAAAATTTCATCAAAAATCACTTAGTAAAAGTTGTTTATCACACTCCAAACTTTCGTATTCTTCCATAAAACTCAAAACACATGTATGTCATCCATCATAAAATTTTAAACACAAACCCTAGCTCAAAATAATGGTAGAAATAGCTAAACCGAGTTACGAGAATCTCAAAAATGTAAAAATCATTAAAAACGGGGCTAGAACGGACTTACAATCGAGCTTGGAAGCTTGAAAAGCCCTAGCCATGGTTTCCCCTTGTAAAATTCGGCCATGAGGTTGAAGATGGACAAAAATTGGATTTTAATTTTGTTTTTAATTCATTTTAATTACTAAATGACCAAAATGCCCCTAACTTAAAAATATTCTATTTCACCTATATCATGTCCATTTTTGTCCAAAAAATTAACCAATAGTCTAATTACCATTTAAGGACCTCCAATTTAAAATTTCATAACAATTGGACACCTCTAACATGTAGAACTCAACTTTTGTACTTTTACAATTTAGTCCTTTTGACTAAATTGAGTGCCCAAACGTCAAAATTTTTGAATGAAATTTTCACGAGATCATTCCGTGACATGGTAGACCATAAAAATAAAATAAAAATAATTTTTTCTCATCAGATTTGTGGTCCCGAAACCACTGTTCTGACAAGGCAAAAAATCAGGCTATTATAGCTCTCCCTCTTTAGGGATTTTTGTCCCCGAAAATCTTACCAGAAGAAATTACTTTCAACTATCATGAATCACTTTCACTAATTTTCCTAGAATTACAAATCATATCAACCTCGTATATCTCTTTCTAATCACCTTCGAACTTTAACACACAGTGTCGGAGCATATCGTCAAAGTTTTGAATTTCTCTTTCAAACTTATCACCGATTTGCAGGTGTATTACTGTGCCAAGATGCAATTGCGTACTCATAGTTTCCTTTTGCTCTTTCCATAAATGGGATATAGCCATCGGATATCTATCTGTAATAATGGAGACTGATACTTCACATAATCAAATAATCCCAGAAACATCTTACTCGGCTACTTTGTTAAACAAGAAATCTGTACACAATCGATCAATCACAATCCGATAACATCTTTCTCTTTGGAGATAAAGATAAGTCAAATACAAAATCTATAGTAATTCTATCTCATATCACATCAAGGTTATAACTGACTGCAATAGACCTGAATGCTCTTGGTATTTGGCTTTTATCCATTATCAAATCGACATCTGAGCATAAACTCAAAAATATCAGGTTACATACCCGATCACCAAAACATCTATTTCAAATAACTTCACATTTTTATTACTCCCAAAATAAACCAACGAGCTGCTACTGAGCCTCGTACAAAAATTTCATGCATAAGCTCTAAATTCATCTGCACGCAATTTCTATCTCAGAACAATAACATCGATCATCAGGTTAGAATTGAAATTTAGAATCAAAAATTGACTCATACTGAACTCGTTTAACCTACCATTCATTAGCACATTTCTGATATTCTCAATCTTGCAATGAAAACATCGCTTTGGCTTTTAATCTAGCTAAAATCTTTTCATCATCAATTAAGATCAATCATGTAACCCACTCACAAAATAAACAAAGATTTTTCCATTCAATATCTGTAACTATATCTGTTTTCCCAGAGATTAATTAATAACTACTTGCAATCTTTCAATAGTTCAAATCTTTAACACTATCTTAACTTCAGATCATTCTATGACATTTGATACTTTAATTCTTGAAATCAGGGAACATGTGACACTTTTCGTCGATTAAACGACATCACCAAATGCTCAATACGGACATAAAAGTGACCATCTCTAAATCACTGGTCGAACATTTCTTTTTAATGTGACATTAACCGTATGAAAACATGAACCATCACTTTACGTTCTAGTAATAAAACACATTCCAATCCATTCAATAGTGCATCACTAAAAAATCATAAATTCATTACTCAATTCAAACTGAACTCAGAACCAGAGCTTTGGTTAATAATATCTTCAACTATTTTTAACTTAGCTAACATGCATAGACCATCCAAATTTTCATAAATGTGATAACCATATCATTCAGAACAACTTTAACTCATAATAACATCATCAGATTAGAACAAATCTAATAGGTATATCTCGGTATCATACTCTCTAGAATATCAATCCTTCATTATACTCATGAATGCACAAAATTTATTACCATAACTGAGGATACTTTAACTATATGTAACTCAAATCACATTTCAACTGACCAGCTCACTCTGATAGAAAACAACCGAGACGATTTCGACTATCAAATAATAACATAACAAAATGCTCCTTTCTTCACGCTATTAAAACAACTCAAACACACAATCTTTCAAAATTCTCTTATCATGCTAATCAAAGACCTTTACAATGCATTTGCTCAAGGAAACAAAATAACGCAATTGAACTCATTGGCTTTAATCAAACTTGCCTGAGGAAAGAAAACCATTATACCATTTGAGTTTGAACTTTCACTATCCATACCTTTTCCGATAACAATTCGTTTCACAAAAAATTAAGGAATCTTGATGCCAGAATCCCCACGTTCCCGTGATCAAACCGGGATAACATCCATAACAGACATAGCCATCACAAGTTAAAGAATACACATACTAAAAGTCCGAGAACACAATTCAGAAGGAAATAATAGTAAAGACCTTGATGGTTCCTCAGAGAAATCCAGAAGAAAATTATGCTTACTCGTTCTGGAATCAATTGTAACAAAGGTAACATATTTACAATTATACATATCTTAACTAAACCAATGCTCAGTAGTAGCAGAAGTATGGCCTCACATAATTTTCACCAGTAACTTTTCATACCAAACATATTAGAATAGACTCCAAAAGAACGGTAAGATATATTAATCATCAATCAGCCAAACCACAGTACTTTCATTTAACATTATTATCAGCCCTCATTCTCATACGATAAGAATTTCATCAGATAATGAACAATCACACATATATATAATACCTGGAATAGATCATCATAATCTACTAAATCATTATTTTCATACTCAGACATCTTTACAAGTCGTGATTTGTTTCTCTAACCATTTATGTCATTACCAATACCGTATTATTCAATTCACTAACGTAAATCAATCCAAAAGAAATTTCCGCAAACACATACTTTAGTCATCATACCTGTTTAAGCCGATTAATCAAGATTAACTTTTTCTCTAACCGTGACTTTGCGAAGTCCAAATGGTCTTTAGAATAACCTGGCATCCTTTCCAAAACTGTATTTACTTACTCAACTGTTTTCAACTCTGTCCATATTATTAGCAAATCCACTGTTGAACTCTTTAATCTTTCACTGGTGAACTCATGTAGCACAAATCTTATGAAATTTCATTATATCACATTAGTAAGGGGGTGAGGTCATAAAGCCTCTAACTTGACTCTCATACATACACATATGGCTTAACATTCATCATCATCTTCACAATTATACAATTCACTTCAGGCAATTTAACACACATATTTATGTTACACTAACTTTCCGATTATCTTATTCAAACAAGTGCACTTATACTGCATTCCACAAATATTGAGTAAGTTTACTTACTGTATTCACTTAATCATACAAGTCAAACACATAACATAATATGAAGGTCAAACAATCATGAATGCTTGTCATAATACAAATTTGCATTTTATGTTACTTTCCCATATTTCAAGAATAATTCCCCTTTACACTATTTTAATTTCAAGGAATATTCAGATAGTATGCTCAAGGTATGTATATTAACAATCTATCATTTCATTTTCAAAAATGCCCCTTTTTGGCACATAATCATAATACACACTCTAGCGTCACAACGATATAACAGTACTACCAGTCCAGGTTAAATCCTTTTCATCACATTTATAACATTTTACCCGTTTCATAAAATCATCACAATCAATCGAAATACTACATTCAACCAAAATAATAACATCTTACTCATAATTCTCAACTTATAGATGTTTCATTTTTGTACCTCATCACATACACGTCATGAACTATTATTCATACCCTTTCAAGTTTCAATTTATCACAAACACATTTTCAAATATCCCAATGTCATTTGCAGTGTTTTCAAAAATAGCTCGGTTGGAAAGCACCTTTGTCTCAACAAAACAATTTCATCAGAGTCAGGAGATATCACACTATCATGGTTCATATATGGCATGTATAGCTAGACTCTTATACATGCTAGGATAGTCCAAGAACTGAGTAAACCATAACTCTGATACCACTAAATGTAACACCCCTTACCCGTGTTCGACACTGGAACAAGGTATGAGGAATTATCGAACATAAACACATGCAATCGTATAAAACTGGGTCATGAATTTGTGTTAAAATTTAACACATTTCATCTTAAAGTCCCTAATATGAGCCTACAAAGCCCAAATCATGCTTTGGAAACGGTTCGGGACCAAACCAAGAACTTTAGAAAACTTTGAAAAATTTTATGAAAAATAGGGGCACACTCCCGTGTGATATTAAGACATGGCCGTGTAGCTCGCACGGCCATGTCCCTAGCCCGTGCACTAATCTGACTTGCCGTTGCAAACAATTTTACGTCACACATAGATATCACCACTCATTCATCCACACATGTAAGCATCCACATCCTTGAAATGCATCATCATGGACTTATAATATAGCCAATATATGGCCTTACACAACAATGAACTTTCAAATAGCATGGGCTAACATTTTAAGCCAAAGCAATTATGACACATACAAAAATAACCAAGTTTCCTATACATGCCATGGGCTTAAGTATAAGAATTATCAATACCTAATTTGTTAGTTTGATAGTGTGATAGGTTCTCTGACGACTTCCAACCCGAGCTAACCTTAGTATATTATAAACACAGAAAATAAACGGAGTAAACTATATAGCTTAGTAAGTTGGTATGTAAATAATAAGAAATTTATTAACATGCTTTTACCAATTCTCAGAATATGTTTTCAAGATAATACAATCATAATTGCACATAGTTCTACTATTTACTCTTGTTCATCTTAAGCTATCTACTCAAGTCAAAGTCACTAAATTATTTATATCTTGAGCTATAGAACTCCAAATTAATATCCAATAATTTTATTTGAAACTAGACTCACATATCTTCTTACCATAAAATTTTTAGAATTTTTGGTCTAGTAAATAAGTACAGTTTATTCTTTAAAGTCTCCCCTATTCTTCTATTTGACAGTTTCAACCCTTCTTCACTCAAAATTAATTATCTCATCATATGAGATCAGATGATGTTTCTATTTGTTTCTATTGAAAATAGACTCAATAAGAACTTTAAAAATATAAACTCTAACCAATAATTATTTTTATACAATTTTTAATGATTTTCCAAAGTCAAAATAGGGGATTTTGAAATCATTCTAACCCTGCCTCACAAAAATTCAAATATCTCGTAATATGAAATTCTTTTGCTTACGTCGTTTTTTATATGAAAATAGACTAAATAAGCTTTAATTGTATATCCTATTCAACCTCTAATTCGACTTCCACCATTTTTGGTGATTTTTTCAGAGTCACACAACTGCTGCTGTCCAAAACTATTTTATTGCTAATTTTACTCTCTCATGTTTTATTTGTATTAACTTTCATTCAACATTTACATAGATTTCGTACGTACCTGTATCGCTTAAATCAGTTATACTTTCATTTTTTTTATCTAGGCTATGTTAGTTGATACATTTAAACCTCAGTGAAAACACATTATTTCAATTCAACATCAAATAATATTATTGGTTCATAATTCTTTCACATTTAATCATCACATAGTCATATTCGTTTACACTTAGTCATTTCCCGTTGAATACATCTGAATAATAACGGATACATGGTGGCCTTCACATAGAACCACCCTTGTGTCCAAAGCTATTTTATTCATAAAGTGGCCTTCACATAGTACCACACTTGTGTCCAAAGCTATTTTATTCACAAAGTGGCCTTCACATAGTATCATACTTTTGTCCAAAGCTATTTTATTCCTAAGGTTCAACTAGGAAATTTCTCACTTAGCAAAATGCCATGGACTTATTTCACTTAGCACATTGCCATGGACTAACCATGGTCTTTTACCGTCAGTTCATATTTCACTATGCAACGATTGTGATCGAACCTACGTTTTTACTCAATTCGAACATTTACTTTAATTTTCACAATTTAATCAAATATATAATAATATTGCATAATTAACACAAATCAATAACATTTATTAACATACGAACTTACCGTGACCTAAAATGGCGAAAAGGACCAAATCGTCCAATACTTAATTTTCCCCCGTTCTAAGTCCGAACTTCGTTTTTCTTGATCTATAATATCAAATTCGACTTATTAAATTATTATTCAAATCAGTCCAAAAAAATATATTATGGAAAATTTACATTTTGCCCCTAAAGTTTCACATATTTAAAAATTTTCCCATTGGCTCGTAAAATGAAATGTATTTATTTTTCTCAATACCCAAGCCTAGTTGATTCATATTCCCTCTTATAGCAACCACATTTTTCACTAAATCACCTTTCCTACATATGTTTTACAACTTTTACAAATAGGTCCTTTTATGAAATTTCATCAAAAATCACTTAGTAAAAGTTGTTTATCACACTCCAAACTTTCATATTCATCCATAAAACATCAAAACACATGTATGTCATACAAGGGTAAAATTTAAACACAAACCCTAGCTCAAAATAACGGTAGAAATAGCTAAATCGAGTTATAAGGATCTCAAAAATGTAAAAATATTAAAAACGAGGCTAGAACGGACTTACAATCAAGCTTGGAAGCTTGAAAAACCCTAGCCATGGTTTCCCCTTGTGAAATTCAGCCATGGGGTTGAAGATGGACAAAAATTGGCTTTTAAATTTTTTTAATTATTTTAACTACTAAATGACCAAAATGCCCCTTACTTAAAAATATTCTATTTCACCTATTTCATATCCATTTTTGTCCAAAAAATTAACCAATTGTCTAATTACCATTTAAGGACCTCCAATTTAAAATTTCATAACAATTGGACACCTCTAACATGTAGAACTCAACTTTTGCACTTCTACAATTTAGTCCTTTTGACTAAATTGAGTGCCCAAACGTCGAAATTTTTGAATGAAATTTCCACAAGATCATTCCATGAAATGGTAGACCATAAAAATAAAATAAAAATAATTTTTTTCCTCGTCGAATTTGTGGTCCCGAAACCACTATTTTGACGAGGCCCAAAATCGGGCTGTTACAAACCCTTTTCATTTTAATTTATTTTTTAAAATGTGATTATTTTTTTAAAGCTTCATCTTTAGTACTTAAGAAAAGAACCCAACTAAACTTATAATAGTCATCAACAAGCACAAAAGCATATTATTTTCTACCCAAGCTAATTGTCTTAATTTGACCAAACAAGTCTATGTGAATTAGTCGAAGAACTCTACTAGTTGATACATCATTTGTAACGCCCCAAAATTTGGGCCTATACATATTAGGTTTGAGCAAGGGTGCAGTTAGGAGACTGAACATAAATATTTAATTGTGCAAGGAAGTGACATAATTAAGTGTTTGGCTTGGTGGTTGTGTGCTCTGGAAGTGTCTGAGAAGTCATGGGTTCAAGTTCTGGCTTCTAAAAAATTTTGGTTTTTAAGGATAAAACCCCTATCTTTGGCCAGTAGGGTTATGAATAAATTTTGGTAAGGTATGAAATAAAAAGCTTGTTGGTCTGGTGGATAGTGGTGTGTGGAGTATGCTATTGGTTTGAGGTTCGAATCTCTTCTTGTGCAAATGGAGATTATTTTTACTGTTGGCTATGGGAGGTAGTAGAGTTTGACTGAAACACTGCAGAGTGGAGTGGAGTTTGAATTGGTCATGGAGGGATTGTAGAAGGGAGTTGCGGAGAGATATGAGGAGAGATTTTAGGAGGAAATTGTGGGGAGTTGAGGGGTAAGTAGATGTTGTGTCGAATGGGGACTCTAGACTCCCTTTGAGTGTTCAGTTGTGAAGGGAGTGGGGAAGTGTTTAAGGTGTTAAAGGCTGAATGAATTTGTGAAGTGTTTTTGATCAAGAAAATTCGTGCTATAAGCTTTTGGGGTGCCATTTTACTGTTAGCTGACCATAGGTCATTTTCGTTTCAATACCTCGGGTTGGCAATTCTTCTTCTTTTGTTTTATTTTGGCTCTAATTGAAGACTCCTAAAAACCTTTCAGCCTTTTGTTCTTTTTCTTTGGCTGAATACCTACAGTGACATCTTACTTTTCATTTTTCCTTCTTCTTTGTCCCCTCTTCTCTAAAGCCAAATACTCATTTTCCAGATTTCATTCTTCCTTCCTCTATTCTTTGGCAGGCCGAATCATTCCCTCTCTTTATTTGTTGGCCAAATACCCTAAGTAGTGTTCACTTCTTCTTCTCTGTTCTCTAAACCGATTACCCTTTGCCTTTGTCTTTGGGTAGCCGAAACTGTCAAGTACTAGTTATTTTCTCCTTTCTCCTATTAGTTATTTTCTCCTTTCTCCTATTATCTTTCCCTTGGCCGATTGTTGCTGAAGTGCTACTGAAATTCCTTTGACTTGTTGGGTAAGTGTTCTATGGTTTGTTTTACCCCTTAGTCGAATCTTATTTGGTTTCTTCTCAAAGATCCGGCTTTTGGTATCTCTTAGGTCGAGTGTTTGCTTTCTCTCTTTCCTACCATGGGGTAGTATTCATCTAACACCTTTTTAATTCTTTATTTGTGCGATTGTTATTAGGGGCTCAATTTTTGTAATCAGGGTGCTTAGTCAATTACCCTATCCCTGCAAGTGGTACCTTCTCTATTGGTAAGTACTTTAATCCTAGGTACAATTAAGTGGGGTTATGGAGTTTGTAGATTTGGTTAATTATTCTTATGAAGGTAAAGCTTTTGGAAGGAGTACGTGGAGTTAGAGCAAGGGAAGGTTGCGATTATTATTTGGTAAGTAGATGTTTTGGTTGCAATGGTTTTAATATTATGGTATTGGATTAATAAGGTTTTGAGACTAATGAGGGGTTGTGTGTAACACCCCGAACCCGAGACCGTCACCGGAGTCGAACACGAGGTGTTAACAGACTTTAAACCACTTATAAAAAAATTTCCCAGACATTGCCAATCTGCGTACTAGTCGCTTTAAAAATCATATCTTGAGTTAAGAAACTCAGAATCCAGTTCCGTAAATTTTCCCTGAAACTAGACTCATATGCCCATCTACATTTTTTTTTCTAGAATTTTTGGTTTGGCCAATTAGTACAGTTTATTATTCAAAGTCTCCCATGTTACAGGGATCGACTACACTGACCTTTGCGCATTACGACTTGGATATCTCCCTGTACATGGCTTCAATACTGATGCCGTTTGTTTCTATAGAAACTAGACTCAGAGAGGAATCTATAAATATATGGAATGACTCCTAATTGTCTCTGGTTAATTTATAATGAATTTCTAAAGTCGGAATAGGAAATCCAGAAACCGTTCTGGCCCTGTCTCACGAGAACCTGAGTATCTCTTAACATACTGTCCATATGATTGTTTCGTTACTTTCCTATGAAAATAGATTCATCAAGGTTCGTTCACATAATTTATTAACTATTTAATTCCATTTCTACTATTTTTAGTGATTTTCCAAATCTACATCACTGCTGCTGTCAGCATCTGCCTTTAAGGTAGACTTTACCTATTTCATAGTTTCCATGAATCAACTAGCCCTTTTAGCATAAATAGCACAATTTATGATAGTGATTAACCATTCCCATGGCCAATCCTTGTTAAGCATATCCACACCTCTCAATAACCATATGCATACCAAATGATTATAACATTATACTCAAACATATATAAGCCATTTTCGCATGGCTATCCAAGATTATACAAGTCCAAAGGGTCCATGACCCCCAACAAAAAGGGTAGTCCTATACATGCCATTTCGAAGTTCAACCAAAATTGTACCAAAAGGGGGGGCTTTGATAGTGTGGGCGACTTCGACTTCAAAATCCAGAGTCCGATAGCTGGAGAACCAAAATCTATAAAACAGAGAATCAAGGAGACGGAGTAAGCAATTTATGCTTAGTAAGTTTTGAGCAAGGGATTCCAGCACAACAAAAGTATAGCATTCATGTAGCTAAACGGATAATTTCATATGCACAATTTTTCAATATCATACTTACTTCACATTACCAACCCTTTTATTCATACACAAAGATCAACTTAGCCAAAGGCCGGTAGCTCATTTATCAACTGAGCGAATACTTATTTGTAAGGGCTCAACTAATTCAAAGCACATACGAAACATACCTTAATGTTGGGATGTTTCAAGCGTATTAACTGAAATTTTACAGCAAGATCATTCATTCCCAAATCACGTACCTTCGGAATTTAACCGGATATAGCTACTCGTTCAAATGCCTTCGGGACATAGCCCGGTTATAGTAACTCGCACAAATGCCTTCGGGACTTAACCCGGATTTAGTAACTCGCACAAATGCCTTCGGGCTTAGCCCGGAATCAGTATCTCGCACAAATGCCTTCGGGCTTAGCCCGGAATTAGTATCTCGCACAAATGCCTTCGGATCTTAGTCCGGATATGGTCACTTAACACAAAGCCTTCGGGACTTAGCCCGGACATCATTCAAATAACCATGCACATTTAACAATAAATCATGGCACATTCGTATTTCATTTTCGTTAGCAAAACTCAAACACAAGACACTTATCATTCTTGCAATTTCGGCTCAATAGCCACACACAAAGAGCATGATTTTTAATTTGCTTAAAACATGATCTAATCAAATCATAATTTAAGCTCTTTTACTCAAGAACTTACCTCGGATGTTGTCGAACGATTCCGATAGCTATTCGACCACTTTTTCCTTCCCTTTATCGGATTTAGTTCCCCTTTGCTCTTGAGCTTAATTAAACAAATAAATTGATTTAATCATTTGAGCATCAAAATGAGGAACACAAGGCACTTAGCCCATATTTATACATTAGACATTAAAGTCACATATGTACGGAATCATGAATCAAACTCAACATTTTGGCTAATTTTCCCCCTTAGCCGAATTTTCTAAGCCAAGACAAAAGCATCAATATGCTTGCCTCTGACCGAATACATGCAACACCAATCTCCTTCCTATGGCCGAATATGCATGTCTATGTTGGGGCCGATTGCAATACTTAATACATTCTACAAGTATGGTCACTTGTATTGACTAAACACCATTTTGTTTCAAGTTCAAAACTTGGCTAATACACACATATATACACTAGTAAAGCATCCTCCCCTTTCCATCAATTTAACACATGCATTACTCATTAATATACAAAAATTATATTCGGCCTTAGCACAAACTTGCTAGCCGATTCTTCTCCATCTAGCAACCAATGCACATATGTGCTCACTCAAAAATGCTAAAGAGAAGATTCAAGAATCATCAATCCACCATCACATGCATCATTAACAAGCTTCATATTTAGCATGCAATGGCATTAATACAAAATCCACCTAGGTCGAATATCATCCCCATGACATAGCAAAGATTTGAACCATGGGCTAATTAGAACTCAAGCTAGCAACAAAAAAAAACATGCATGAATCTCATGGCACAACCTCAAACATACCTTGATCTAGATACAAGTATGGCCAAACCTCCTCCTAATCCTCTTCCAAACCAAACATGAAGCAAGAACTCCTTCCTCCTTCCTTAGAATTTTCGGCCAAAAGAAGATCAAAAAGGATGAACAAAATTTTTCTTTTCTTTTCTTTAACTCACGGCAATGGGGGGGAAACAACCACACACTTTTTTTTTTGTTTTCATCATTTTCCTTTTCATTATTTAATTTCCATGCTCATTATTTTTTTTCCACCCATGATGCACCAACACAACATGTCTATGACATGTCTTGCCCATCACACTTGGTCTACCATGCTTGTCATGGCCGGCCACTACTAATAGGGGGGAAATTGACATGCAAGTCCCCCCTTTTTCAACATGCACTAATAGGCCCTTATGCTTTGACCTATCACATTTCAAAATTTTCTCACATAAGTCCTATTTGATAAAATTCACTTACAATTAACAAAATTCAAACACGAAATTTTCATACATGCACATGTACATATAATGAGCATCAATTATGACGGTTAATTATTTTTATGACTCGGTTTAGTGGTCCTGAAACCACTTCCCGACTAGGGTCAATTTTGGGCTGTCACATTGTGGTTGATCATAGGTTCTCGTTTCAGAAGTGGTTCGGTTGCAACTCCATAGCAGGTGTGTATTCACACACTGAATAGACTGTAGAATGGCAAAAGATGAAAAGCCGAAAAGCCAAAATGCTGAGAAACTGAAAAGCTGAGAGAATGGCCTTTTGACCACATGGGTGTACGAACGCTCATGTGGTAAGCCAAGCCCACGAATTATGGGCGTAAGACTGTAGAGGTTGTAACACCCTGATTTTGGGCCTGTCAGAATAGTGGTTTCGGGACCACAAATCCGACAATGAAAATTTTATTTTTTATTATATTTTTATGGTCTACAATTTTACGGAATAATTTCGTTCGTTCGAAAATTTTGACATTGAGGCACTCAATTTAGTCAAAAGGACTAAATCATAAAAAGTGCAAAAGTTGAGTTCTACATACTAGAGGTGTCCAATTGTTATGAAATTTTAAATTGAGGTTCCTTAAATGGTAATTAGACCATTGGTTAATTTCTAGACAAAAATAGATATGAAATGGGTGTAATGAAATATTTTTAAGTTAGGGATGTTTTGGTAAACTAATAATTAAAAGAATTAAAAAGGGAAATAAGCCAAATTAGCTATCATCTTCTTCATTCAACCGTTTCTACCAGCAGCAGCCATGGTTAAGGTTTGTTCAAACTCCCAAGCTCGATTGTAAGTGCTCCTTAGCCCTGTTTTTAAAGTTCTTTACATTTTTGAAATCTCGATAACTTCGTTAAGCTTATTCTAGCAATAATTTAACCAAGGGTTTATATTTGGAAAAATACCCATAGGCGAAATGTGTTTATTTTGATGTTTTATGGTAGAATATGAAGCTTGAAATTGTGTTAAACAACTTTTACTAAGCGATTTTACGTGAAAACGAGTAAAACAACAAAATCGGTAAAAATACCTAATGTTCATAAGTACACGTTAGAGTGTGAATTTGATGTTTCTATAGAAGGTAAAAATGATCAACATGTCATAAAACATAAGAAAATAGGATGAAGTTTAATTTACAAACCTAGGGGCAAAAATGTAATTTTGACAAAGTTTAGGGGCAAAATTATAATTTTTCCAAAATATGATTTTGGGTCAATTTGAATAATGTGAGTCCTAATTAGGCTATATTTGTAATGATAGAGCAAGGAAAATTGAAATTCGGGATAAAATCAGCAAAATACCAAGTTGTGGATAAAATGGTAAAAATGGCCATTTTCGTATACGAGGTAAGTTCGTGTGTTAATAATAATGCAATACCATACTTGAATCTTAATTTTCTATTGTTATGGCATAAATTGTATGATTTAATATGTTTAGGAAAAGTTGATGGATAGTGTGTATGATATAGAAAATGTGATGCTTGTTGTGTCATGTGAAATTGAATGGCAAATTATTATTATATGAATTGAATGTTAAATTACTATTACATGGGTTGTACCTAATGAGATTTTGACAAGTTTGTACGTAAATAATTTATAGATTCTTTTTATTTTATTATATTTTGTCATCATATGAAATGTGGCTGCCTATAGAATGATTATTTGTTGTAAATTGCAAATTGAAAAATAACTATGAATAAATTTGTAACATGTTGGAAAGTGAGGAATTTCCCGGTTGAGCCTTCGGAAGAGAAATGATACAAATGACCTATTGTGAGGTCATGTGTGTAGTACTAAGTGCAGGCTACTACGTGTACCGGATAATTGGTCGCATGTGTAGTACTAAGTGCAACCTACTATACGTACCCGATAACTTCGATCACGTGTGTGGTACTAAGTGTAGGCTACTATGCGTATCAGATGGTTAGGTCACGTGTGTAGTACTAAGTGCAAGCTACTACGTGTACCGAATAGTTGGTCGCATGTGTAGTGCTAACAGTAGGCTACTATGCTTACCAGATAGCCTTGTCTACAAGTGTGAAAATATGTGCAGGCAACTGAGTATCAGTTATTATTCCGAAGAGTTCAACGGGAAAATCGATTAAGTAAAAATACATGTGAACATGATTATATGATGAATAAGTTCAGGTATATTTTTATGAAAATTTTGAGCAATGTGCTCGATATTTGAGTGAACTTCGATAAGACAAAATAGATTAAGTGAAATTATATAAGAGTGAAATTATATAAGAGTGAATTTTAGTAGTAAAATAGTGTTGGACAGCAGCAGTTGCGTGACTTTGAAAATTCACCAAAAATTGTGTAAGTTGAATTAAATTTGAAAAAAAATATGGAATTAAATATTAATAAGTATATTTTCATATAAAAGAAACAGGGGGAGCAAAAGAGTTCCATATTATGTGATATTCTAATTTTTGTGAGACAGTATCAGAATGAATTCGAGATCCCCTATTCTAACTTGGAAAAATCGTTAAAAATTGAAAAAAAATAATTATGAGTTATAATTTATATGAATAGAATCCTAAATGAGTCTAGTTTCAGTATGAATGGACAATAACATCATCCGAGTCCTGAAGTATGAGATAAATAATTTTTAGTGAAGAGAGGTCAGAACTATTGGATAGCAAAACAGGGGAAACTTTAATGAATAAACTGTACTAATTAGATAAACCAAAAATTATGGAAATTTTATGGGAGGAAGTTATATGAGTCTAGTTTAAAGGAAAATTAATGAAACTAAATTTGGAGTTTTTTAGCTCCAAATATGAATGATTTAGTAACTATAACTCGATAAAATAGCTTAACCTGAACATGTGTAATTGTACAATTATAGTGTTTTATCTTGAAAAGCATGTTAGTAATTGCTTATTAATTTCATATGGACTTACTAAGTGTAAAGCTTACCCATCCTCTCCATTTCTTTAGTATTGGCAGGTCGGCTCGGGGTTGGAGATCGTCGGAGGCAAGATCACACTATCAAACTATCATTTTTGGGAGAATTAATTCAAATGTTAGAAATATGAAGTGAGTGGCATGTATAGGAAGTTGGTTTGTGATATGTATTATTATTATGACTTTGACCATACATATTAGTCTGCATTGAGTTATCGTATATGATCATGAGATGTGGTCCTTATCCATTATGGTTTATAAGTTTAATTAATCATGCCATATCAATTATTATGACTTTGACCATACATATTAGTCTGCATTGAGTTATCGTATATGATCATGAGATGTGGTCCTTATCCATTATGGTTTATAAGTTTAATTAATCATGCCATATCCTATGTTTAGATGTGATGATATAGTTAGCTTTGTTTGTTGTGCATGATTGGTAATACATCAGGTAAGTTAAATGCAGGCCAGTGGATCATGAATTAAATAGAAATGAGTAATGTTGCCTTGAATATGGATGTTTAATGGACAAATTGGTAACTACATTATGATGGTATAAAATGAGAATAAGATTTAGCAAGTCTAGTTCTAGTTAATGTAAGAATGTATATTATATACAGGATGGTAAGCAAATATGTTTAAAGTGAATGACATGTTATTGCATGATTATGGATGTGTAAGTGCTCATTTATGCCACGTTATATGTCTTTAAATATGAGTCTATGCATGTTTTCGAAAAGTTTTGAATTAAATGAAATTTTATGGCCCGGTTTTCGCCTATGTGTATGGTTAAGTCTGGTAATGCCTCGTACCCTGTTTCGGCCTTGGATACGGGTAAGGGGTGTTACAGAGGCCACCATGGACATTCTCATGGCTTAGGCTATTTTAGGCCTCGATGGGCCAAAATGGGCCGTGTGGGCCTAATAGGCTCGTAGGCTACATTGTAATTACTGGATTGGGCTATTTAGTTCACATGGCTGTGGTAATTTTTGGGCTTGATGGGCCACACGGACGAGTGGGTCTACTTGGACCGCATGATGGGCCTTGGACCCATTTACACTGTTAGAACTGTTAAGGTTACATAAGTCGCTCGAGGCGACTGTAGACCTTCTGATGGGTCGATAAGAGTACCTAGATCCCAAGGCAGGTAAAATGACCAAAACACCCTCATAGGGTAAAATGACCATTTTACCCCTCGAGGGTAAATGACTGATTTGTGCTATGATTTGACTGTTCTTTCTGAGTATGACATTCTGCATATATGTATGATTTATGACATGATATTTTGCATGGGGGTGGGTTTATATATTTTGGAGGAAATGTACTGTACTAATATGGTCGCACGGGTCACACAAGACGACTGTAGACCTACTGATGGCTTTGTGCTGCTACTGATGGCTTTGTGCTGCTATTGATGGCTTTGTGCCACTATTGACAGCTTTGTGCCACTATTGACAGCTTTGTGCCACTATTGATGGCTTTGTGCTGCTACTGATGGCTTTGTGCCATTATTGATGGCTTTGTGCTGCTACTGATGGCTTTGTGCCGCTATTGATGGCTTTGTGCCACTATTGATGGCTTTGCACGGCTATTGATGGCTTTGCATGGCTATTGATGGCTTTGTGCCGCTACTCATGGTTTTGTTCCATATACTAATATTGCCAGCTTTGTTGCGTTACTGTTACTGGCAGCTTTGCTGCGATATTATTACTGGCAGCTATGCTGCGATACTAGTGTGTTGGCTGGGTAGGTCAGCTTTGTCCCCACGCAGTGTGTTGGTGGTACGAGTGGTGTGTTGGCTGGTTTGGGTTGGGTTGCATGGTTGTACTGTATTGTTACTGCATTGGGCTAAGGCCCACACTGTTACTGTTTCGTAATGGGCTCAGGCCCAGACTGTTACTCATCTGGGCTTAGGCCCAGACTGTGTTATTCACTGTTTGCTTGATATTGGTATTACACACTGAGTTTTCATAAACTCGCCCATTTGTTTTAACTGTTCAGGTAATCCTTAGGCAGATCGGTGTTGCGAAGGACTCGGAGATGGCCACACTATTGCTTCTATTTTCTTTTATTCGCTATTAGATTTCATTTTAGGTTTTGAATTATGTAATAAGGCCTCTCTAAATTTCTAGCTTTTAATTTGGGATTTTTGTTCATTATGGTTTATAACTGTTATAAGTAAAACACAATTTTCCAAAATGATAATTATTCTCAAAACACTACATTTTCACAACATTGATGAAATACTTCCACAGCAAACAATGTTTTAAAAGTAATGACAATTTAAAATGAATAACAAATGGCTACAATGATTTGAGCTCTAACAAAGAGGCTTTAGATTTCCAAACGGGTTTTCATCAACAAGAGCAAGTTTTTCTAAAAGCACTCTAATGTGACACCGCTAGATTCGGCCATAACGTATAGGCTGGGTTTGGGGTGTTACATCATTAATAGGTTTGAAATAAACTTTTTTATCAACTAGTAGAGCTCTTCAACTAATTCACATAAATGGCCATGAGACACAAGTTGGATACTTCTTAAGTTTCTTCATCAGATGAGTCTTCATCACTCCAAGTAGCAACATTAGCATTGTGTTTTTATTTGCTAGACCCCCTTCTTCCTCCATTGTGCACAATCAAACTTGATGTGTCCCAGTTTCTTACACTCATAACTAATGATGGGATATTTCTCCTTGGTTGATTCAATTTTGAGTCCATTCTTCTTTTGGAATTGTCTACCTTTGTTAGACCTCATGAACCTCTTGAATCTTCTTGCAAACATTACCATCTTTTCATCATCATCATAATTACTAGAGTCTTCATTCTTCTCACAAGTTTTTTATTTGAAGGTAACTCCCACTTTCTTTGGAGCTTCTTTGATTTCTTATGCATTGTGGTTGATCTTCATTTCATATGTCAACAAGGAACCAATGAGTTCATCAAAGGAGAGTGAGTTGAGATTTTTTATTCTTCTATTTCCATCACTTTAGCTTCCCAAAATGTTGGAAGACTATTCAACATCTTCTTCACCATCTCCTTGTTGAGATAGGTCTTCTCAAGGGCTTTGAAACCATTGATGATGTGGGTGAAGCAATCATATATCTCATTGATTCATTCTTCCAGTTTTTCCTTAAACAACTTATAATCAAGGGTGACAAAACTTATCTTGGACTCCTTAACTCTACTTGTCCCTTCATGGGTGACTTCAAGCTTGTCCCATATTTATTTTGCATTTTCACACAAAGAGACTCTATTATACTCATTTGAACCAAGAGCACAAAATAGAGTGTGTATAGCTTTTTCATTTAATTGCACCTTCTTGAAATCATTATCATCTCATTCACTCTCTTCATTTGGGAAAATAACACCTTCGACCCTCTTTATTGGAATGGATGACCCATTAGTAATTATCTTCCAAACTTCATAGTCATTAGCTTGGATGAATAGCTTCATTCTTGTTCTCCAATATGAAGAGTTAGTGGCATTGAATAAAGGAGGCCTCATGGTGGAATGCCCTTTGCCCAATATAGTGGAATTTTGCTCCAATGCCACGAAGTAAATTTCTTCACTTATGGCTTCCATCTTAGATATCTTGAGGATCTTCTCTCTTGGTGGTAAAACTATCTCTAGAGTTCTAGCTCTGATACAAATTATTAACTCAATGGAACTAACTAAAAATGTAAAGAAGAGGGTGAATTGACCTTGAAAAAATTTGGTGAAAGAAAAGACAAAAATGAAACAATGAACACAAAGAGTTTAGAGTGGTTCGACCTCAATTGCCTACTCTACTATTTTGGCTTTCCACCACTAAGGATGTTTACAAATTCACTAATTTATTTAACCTTTGAGGACAATATTTAACCTTACAACTCCTTAAGATTTCTACCCCAAATCTTAATTTACAAACCCTCTCAAAGAGATACAAATAAGCAAACAAAGAAACAATCCTTACAAGATTAAGTTATTTGTAAAATAAAGCTAAAAAATAATAAAATACACTTGAGAAAGAGAATAGAGATATAAAGCTCACAAGTGTATGTAAAAAGAATGTGAAAGTATTAATCTCTAAGGTTGTTTGATTGATGATTTTTGCTTGAAAGTGTTTTTTTCTTATCTTGTAGGTCTTTGGAATATGGTATTTATACCCTTAATAGATTTCCAACCATTAAGGTTGTTGGTGTAGTGAATATAGCCATTGGGGATGCAAAACCAGGGCATTTAACTCACCTATAACTGCAAGTATCAATACCAAATAAAAGGTTATCGATAATTTTTGTAATAAATGTTGATTCGGTGACCGTTGGGATTTATTAATCGATACCAAAAAAAGAATTTATCGATACTTTTTGAAATAGGTATCGATACCGGATCGATACTTTGTAGGGTTTATAAGAAACATAATACTATTTTGGTATTGTTTTTAAGAAAGATATCGATTATTTTTCAGAAAGTATTGATACCAAAAAAATTGTATCGATAATTTTTAAGGTTTTTGCAAACAAAATGAATGTTTGGTCTCGATTTTTCAAAAGGTATCGATAATTCCAAAAATATCAATACTTGGCCAATTGATATCGATACATTTTGGCCTGTAGCAATTCTGACTTGTTTGAAAAACATTTTGATGTGTTAAAATGATTTTAACTTGACTGAAATAATTTTGACTTGGTTAAAATCATTTTCACTTCATTTTAAAACTGTTTCAAAATTTTCTAAGAGTTTAATGTAAATATTCAAACTTTTATTTCTTAGACATTAAATTTAAAAATCATTTTTTCAATTTTAACTTACATTCAAAAAAACACTTCAATTTGTTATATCAAAATCTTTTATCAAATAAAGCTTGGTTTAACATAAGCATCCAATATACATGCCACATATAACCATCAACCAAGACTTCAAAAATCTACTGATGATAGACAATGATATGTGTGAGCTCCAGCAATCCGATCAACACGCTCCAAAACTTTAAAATCTACAGAAAACAACAACAAAGTAAGTAGGTGAACTACTTAGAAGGTTTCCACAATGTTAACATATAACTTACTGAATTCTTTTTAAATGGCATTTGCACATAATAAATAAATTAAACCTTATCACAACACAGTTCAAAAAATTCATGTCAAAATTGTTTAATTGTATAGATAATCAAAATTCATATCAAATAAATTTTATTCTTTCGATGAATCTTGGTAAAAGTAATCAACTACATGAGTCCAGAAATGGATAATGCTCGTATGTATAACAGCCCGTTTTTAGGTCAAATTGGAATAGTGGTTTCAGGACCACAAAGCCAGAGTAGAAATATTTATTTTATTGTTTCTTTAAGGTTTACAGCATGATAGAATTATTGTGTGAAAAATTCGTCAAGAAATTTTATCGATTGAGTGCTCAATTTGACTATAAGGATTAAATTGCAAGAGGTGTAAAAATTGATTTCTATAGGCTAAAGGTAGTAAATTGTTATGAAATTCTAAATTAGAGGTCCTTAAATGGTAATTAGACCATTATATTTTAGTATGGAGAAAAATAGACATGGCTAGGTAAAATTTTAAGGTTATGCATTAAGGGCATTTTAGTAATTTGTCAAATAAAGCCAAAATAACTAAATAAAAGATGTCATCCTCTTCAATTTAGTCTCTTATAGCCTAAATTTTGGGGGAAACCATAGCTAGGGTTTTGTCCAAGCTTTCAAACTTGATTGTAAGTCCGTTCTTGTCCTGTTTTTGATGATTTTTATATTTTTGAGATCGTTGTAACTTGATTTAGCTATTTCAAGGACTAATTTGAAGAAGGATTAAAGTCTAAAATTCTACCCATGTTGGATGTGCATGTATTTTGATTTTTGATGGTAGAAAATGCATGTTTATTGTTTGTTAAATGACTTTTGTAAAGTGATTTTCGATAAAAACGTCAAATAGGGACTTATTTGTAAAAGTCTATAAAATGTGTAGAAAAGTGTGAATAAATGAAAATTGTGGGCTATTATGAGTACAAAAAACAAGCGGCTAGGCTTGGATTGTGAAGAAATTGAATGAAATTCATTTTACGAGCATAGGGACTAAATTATAAAATGTTGAAAAGTTAGGGAAAAAATGTAAATTTTGCCATAATGTGTTTTTGGGCTGAGTTGAATAATGTGATGATTAAATAAGTTAAATGTGGTATTATAGATTAAGAAAAACAAAGTTCGAGTCTAGATCTAGGAAAAAACAAAGTAACTGACGAATAGATTCTTTTGGCCGTTTTTGTAACCGAGGTAAGTTCGTATGTTAATAAGCTTTGTTAAAATTGTATTTTAAATGTTTTAATTTATGCATGAATTTTGTAGTCAACTTTACGGACACATTTAGCGACATTCTGGCAAGTGAGAAATCCTAATCGAACCTTAGGAATAGATTAGGATACAAGTGACATGTCACTAGGGTTTTATGTTATGTGATCCGGATGCTGGTCCTGTACATCCTACCGGTGGCTGCGTATACTGGCATATGTTGCGGTTACTTGACAGCTTGTGTGAGCATCACCGGGTAGCTACGTCTTGATTAACAGCTTGTGTGAGCAGGCCCATTGATGGCTCAAGAGCGAGCATATATGTGTTATGAGATAGAGGTAGCAATGGCTACATATGCAACACCTTATGTGTAAGATTTCCTAAGTATCCAAAATTATTATTCCGAGTGGTTTATTGGGTATGTCAAAAATGAGAATGTGTATGAAATTATTACGAGATGGTACAGGTATGTACTTAAAGCTTATGATTATTAATTCGTGAAATGACGATTTCAAGGTAAATTGTGATGGAAGTGAATTATTATCATGAAATTTTGGTAAATTACATTATCTTATGTTATATTACTTGCATGTTAATGTATGGTAAGGTTAGCTTATTTCTTTCATACGAGCTTACTAAGCTATATAGCTTACTCTGTTTTATTTTACATGTTTCATAGTGTCACCAAGCTAGCTCGGATTGGAGATCGTCGAAGATCGCATCACACTATCAAACTGTTATTTTGGGTAAATATGGTATGTATCGGGACTTGGTCATTTTGTTATATGTGTCTTTGTGAATTTGGCCAAATGTATTGGCTTGTAATTGTCAAAGGCTTGATGTGGTATTTGGTCATGTAACTTGGCTAATTTTGGTTGAATTGGTTGTAAGCTTATATATATATGTATGCATGTGTAATTATCGCTTGTGTAATGTGGTTTATAAATGCCTGATGAATGGTTGAATGCGACTTAATGGTTTGTTGTTGAATAGTTGAGATTGGCTCATTGGTGTGCTATGAAATTTATGAAGAATTATGCATGATAAAAGTATTTGTGTTGGTATTTGTGGATGTGAGTTTGGTTTGATCTAGTTTTGGTAGAATATGATGTTGTAAGTATGTTATCTGAGATAATGAGATGGTATGTTCTAACCTTGATTATGGATGTTTTGGTTTCCTAAGTATATCATGATTTATGCCATTGAACTTTTGTGTGTGTAGGTGGAAATGAGGGTGACAAATGGCTTGGTAAATAGCCTTTATTTTGTCCACACGGGTAGACACACGCACGGCCTGCCCCATGGGCATGTGTTCCGGCCGAGTATCCCCTGCACCTTAATTTTGAGAAACAGAATGCTCATAATTGAGCACATAGGTAAAGACATAGGCATGTGTCTTAGCCGTGTGAGGGACACGGCCTCAAGCATGGGCGTGTGTCCCGACCGTGTGAAGTCTGCACCTATTTTATGAAAATTAAATTAACCACGGCCTAGTACACGGGCGTGTGACTTGGCCGTGTAACCTTAGTTTGTTCATGCTTTGCAGAACAGAGAGTTACACGGGTTAAGGACATAGGCGTGTGTGACCACATGGCCTACCGACACGAGCGTGTCCCAAACCACATGGGCGTGTGACCCCCATTCATAGCAAAAATTTTCTAAGTTTTGTAAAACTTTCCTAAGTGCTCAATTTAGTCTCGAACCACTCCCAAAGCATGTTTTGGGCTTCGTAGGCTCACACAAGGGACTTTATGATTGAATACAAATGGTTTTAATTTGGATGAAAATTGATGACTCGGAATTGTATGTTTGCTTGTGATGTGAGTCTGGTAATGCCTCATATCCTGTTCCGGGATTGAATACGAATAAGGGGTGTTACAGTATGAGTTATTTAGATATAGATTAAATATGGCAAGTTACTCGATTGGGCTATACCAATGACATTACAGACAAACTAGCCTGACCAGGGCTAGATATACATGTAAAACTACAACGGATTATCAGTTCAGTCTAAATTCGTGTCACATGTACATCCAAGTCCACAACACATGGAGGAACTTAGTCCAGATTAGAAATTCAGATAGAAATCTCATGTAAGAACTTTTACTCGATCCATCGAAATTATCTCAGAAGTTTGATAAAAATTACATAGCTCATTTTGATTCAAAAATTTCATTCAAAAATTTCTGAAGTATATAACCAACGTCAATAAAAATAATGTTTATTGTAAAGTTATACTAAAATAATGGTAAAAACTTACTTGTGTGATTTGACTAACAGAGACTAATTGGTGATTTTCCCTTTTCCTCACGCATCCTCAACATATTAAGATTCTTGATCTAAAGTAAAGTATAATTTAGTTTATTTAAATCCATTCCAATCTTATAAATACTCAATAAATACAATCAAGTCATTTTTTATATTTATAATTCTACCCTTAAACCTTTCTTTTTATACAATTTAGTCCTTAAACCTTTAGCTATCAAAATGAACACAATTAAGCTTAATTCAAGCTAACCTAATTTCCTATATCCCATTAACAGCACATACATTTCTTTATTTTCCAACATTCTTATGAACTTTTACTAATTTAACATTTAAATCCCAAATCTTCAAAAATTACTAAAACTAGCTAATAAACTAACATTATTTAACTATCAAGTGTAACACCCCGTACCCGAGACCGTTGCCGGAGTCGAACACGAGGTGTTAACGGGCTTAATTCATTACTTAAACAGCTCATACAATTCATTTTAAAATTTTCTAGACAACTGGATAACTGCGTCGCAGTCTCTTTAAAAATCATATCTTGAGTTCCGAACCTCGAAATCAAATTCTATAAATTTTTCCTGAAACTAGACTTATATATCTATCTAGTAAAATTTGTTGTAAAATTTTTGGTGGGGCCAATTAGTACAGTTTATTAGTTAAATTCTCCCCTATTTTAGGGTTCGACTACTCTAACCTCTGTGCATTATAAATCAGATATCTCCCTGTACAGGGCTTCAATGCCTATGCCGTCTCTAATAAAACTAGACTCAATAATGAATCTGTACATATAAAGCATGACTTCTAATTATCTTTGTAAAATTTATGGTGAATTTCCAAAGTCAGAACAGGGGATCCAGAAATCGCTCTGGCCCTATTTCACAAAAATTTAAACATCTCAAATAATATAGCTCATATAGCTGTTTCGCTTCTTCCATATGAAAATAGACTCATCAAGCTTCGATTACATAATTTATTCATTATTTAATTCCATTTCTACTATTTTTAGTGATTTTTCAAATTCACATCACTACTGCTGTCTGAATCTATTATATGGTAAATTTTACCTATTTCATGGTTTCCATGGATTAACTAGTAATTTGACATACATAACACCAAATCCAAACTTAACATTTAAGCCATATTCGCATGGCTAAAAGTATACATATCAAAGTTCAAACTAACATAATAGCCTATACATGCCGAAATGTTCTCTTAGACCAACTAAGAAGAAGGTACCAAAAAGTTGCAAGCTGGTGTGATGACTTCGACGATGGTCCCGAGCACACAAAATGGGTCAAAGAAACCTAAATAAGTAACAAGTAAACACACCAAATGAGTATATAACTCAGTAAGTCATAAGCATTACACTACCGTCAATTAATAAAAGATCATAAGAGAAAACAAATAATGCAAGATCAATTACTCCAACCATACCGAACTATGCTATAATTTCATAGAATTTTGGTTCAATCTCATGCCAAGTCCTACAATCAAATCAAATACCAAAACAACCCAATTGATTTAGACCTGATTCCTCAAAGCATGGAACCATGATGCAGTAGATAAATTTATACCTACTCAGCACATGTCTCAAGTTCGATATTTTAGTTACTAGTTCTACCACTTCATTCTTTCATGCAAATTTTATATTATCAACCGAATTTGCACACATAGTGCTCGTCACACTCGCACACATAGTGCCATAGTAAACCGCACACTCAGTGCATTGGATTTTCTCTCGTGCTTCAACATCCAAATCGGCACACATAGTGCCATTTAATTCCGCACACATAGTGCCATATGTTAACTCATTATGATAAGGCAATTTACTTAATTCAAACAGCGCATATGGTCACATAAATAAATAGTAAAATCACTCCAAAAGAATACCTATAAAAAGGAATTCTTTTATGATTCACTAGTATTATTTATATACAAACTAATCAACCTTACAAAAATGCTTAAGGACTTACCTTATATTGGATGAAAATGATTCCCAATCGACTACTCAATTGTCTTTGCTTTGCCCTTGTTTGATTCTCCCCCTTTGATTTCTCGATCTAGAATAAATACATTTAGTAGTTTAATTACCTTGCTGGATACTTATGTATAATTTAATGATTTTCACTTCATTTCACAACTATCCTTGTTTAAAACATTAAAACCTTAACTAATGTTTGATTAGTGCTTCAAGGCCGAATGTACTACCACTACTAAGATAACTTAATCTCGGTTAATTTAATCCTAATATACAAAATCATGAATCAACTCAACCTTATAAGCCAATATTACTCCTTTAATCGATTATAGAGAGTTAAAAATAATATCACAAACATATACACCTATATGGCCGAATATACCAAATTAAATTTAACATTACCTATGTAATTACCTATAAGTTCTTATACTTCAAATTTCATACATTTAACCTTTTAATGCCTATTAATCATTTTTTTTATCTTAACCTAAAATGGCAACTCCCATACTCGATATTTCAACCGAATTATCGATATCACCAAGACTAAAATTCGCACCTTAAACTTCATACATTCTAATTATGACCTTCATAATTCATTCGGCCCTATCAAAGAACCATTTAACATACAAGGAAAATAATCATAGAGAAAGAAATTAACATTCCAATTAGACTCAATATAACCGAATGTACAAGGTGCTACTAAACTTCTTATTCAAAAATCTTCATTCCATACTATCATCCCCCTTTTATTCCATACAACATGAAAATAACCTCTAATTCTAACACTTAGATTCACGGCATGATGCCTAAACCACCATAAAAGTTTCAACTTTCTTGACATTACCAAGAGTGCATCCAATTATTAACTTAACATATCATAAAACCAAATCAACAATTCAAAACTTACCTCTTACTAGTTAAAGAAAAATGTCGAATTGCTTTGGGGTAAATTTCCCCTTATTCCTTCATCTTTGTTTCGACTTTGAGAGAAGAATAAGAAGATGAACACCCTCTCTCTCTTCTCTTTCTTCTATTATTCATCCCTATCATTTCTTTTTTATTATTCATTTTATTAGAATTATTTAAATCATTTGTTAACTTAAAAATTATATTAAATTAGAATTTGTGGAGCATCATCATCTCTTGGCCGGCCACTATATATATTATGGGTAAATTGACATGCAAAACCACTCTTTTTAATACATGCACTAATAGACCATTATAAAAATTAACCTATCACATTTCTAAAGTGTTTCATATAAGTCCATTTTAATAAATTCACTTAAAAATGACCAAATTAATGCTTGAAACTTTCACACATGCATTTACTCACATCATGAACATAGAATATAACTTTTAATTATTTATAAAACTCGGTTTTTGTGGTCCCGAAACCACTTTCCAACTAGGGTCTAATTAGGACTGTCACAACTCTCCCCCACATAAGGAATTTTCGTCCCCGAAAATTTTACCAGCAAACAAATTAGGATATCGATCCTTCATAGAGTCCTCAAGTTCCCAAGTAGCTTCTTCGACCTCGTGTTTATGCCACAGTACCTTCACTAATGGGATTTTTTATTTCGCAATTCTTTTACTTCACGTGTTAAAATGCGAACCGGTTCTTCTTCGTAACTCAAATCAGATTGAATCTCGATCTCAGATGGAGTAATTATGTGCGATGGATCGGACCTATATCGTCAAAGCATCGAGACATGAAAGACGTTGTGAATCTTTTCAAGTTCAGGGGGTAAAATTAATCGGTATGCGACAGGTCCAACTCGTTTGGATATTTCATACGGCCCGATGAATCTCGGACTCAATTTGCCCTTACGGCCAAATCTGAGCACCTTTTTCCAAGGTGACACTTTAAGAAACACTTTGTCTCCAACCTGATATTCAATGTCTTTTCTTTTTAAATCCGCATATGACTTCTGACGATCCGATGCTGCTTTCAGACTTTCACGGATTACTTTTACTTTCTGCTCAGCATCTTTAATTAAATCAACCCCAAAAATTTTACTTTCACTAAGTTCAGTCCAAAACAAGGGTGTACGGCATTTACGACCATACAAAGCCTCGTAAGGTGCCATCTTAATGCTTGATTGAAAACTATTGTTGTAAGCAAATTCAATCATAGGCAAATACCTTTCCCATGAACCACAAAACTCTAGGATACAACATCTCAACATATCTTCGAGTATCTGAATTACCTGCTCAGATTGACCATCAGTTTGGGGATGAAAAGCGGTGCTAAAATGCAACTTGGTACCCAATGCTTCTTGCAATTTCTTCCAAAATCGCGATGTAAATCTCGAATCTCTATCCGACACAATAGAAATAGGTACTTCATGCAATCGGACAATTTGGGAGACATATAATTCTGCCAATTTATCGAGCGAGAAATCCGTACGAACAGGGATAAAATGAGCAGTCTTCGTCAATCTATCAACAATAACCCAGATTGAGTCTTTCTTACTCTGTGTCAACGGTAAACCAGTTACAAAGTCCATCGTTACTCGATCCCATTTCCATTCAGGTATCATGATCGGCTGAAGTAATCCTGACGGCACTTGATGTTCTACTTTCACTTGTTGACATATCAAACACCTTGAAACAAAGTCAGAAATGTCTCGTTTCATGCCAGGCCACCAAAATTGACGTTTCAGATCGTTGTACATTTTTGTACTCCCTGGGTGAACTGACATTCGACTACTATGAGCCTCGCTCAAAATCATTGAAATAAGTTCTGAATTTCTTGGAACACATAATCGACTTTTGAACGTCAAACAATCATTGTCGTCAATCTGAAACTCTGAGTCCACATTTGAAGCACATTCAACTCGTTTAGCAACCAATTCAGCGTCAACTTTCTGGGATTCAAGTATTTGATGGATCAATAATGGTTTGGCCTTTAATTCTGCTACTAGCACATTATCG
This sequence comes from Gossypium hirsutum, assembly GCF_007990345.1. Taxonomy (NCBI): domain Eukaryota; kingdom Viridiplantae; phylum Streptophyta; class Magnoliopsida; order Malvales; family Malvaceae; genus Gossypium; species Gossypium hirsutum. The sequence goes on from NC_053424.1 coordinate 53,586,652, forward strand.
GATGAAACAGACAAGTGAACATTCATCACTCTCAAAGCAAACAGCGCTTTACGACTTAAAGCATTGGCAACCACGTTAGCCTTTCCCGGGTGATAATCAATGACGAGTTCATAATCTTTCAACAACTCAAGCCAACGTCTTTGTCGCAGATTCAAATCTCTTTGAGTCATCAAATATTTAAGACTTTTCTGGTCCGAATAAATATGACACCTCTCTCCAAACAAGTAGTGTCGCCATATTTTCAAGGCGAATACTATGGCCGCTAATTAAGATCATGGGTCGGATAGTTTTTCTCATACGACTTTAATTGTAATATCCCGAATTAGGGCCTAATCGGAATAGTGGTTTCGTGACCATAAATCCGAGATAGAAATAATTATTTTATAATTATTTTGAGGTTTATGATATGATTGCATGATTGTGTGAAAATTTCGTGATGAAATTTTATGCCTAAAGTGCTTGAATTGAAAGTAGGGACTAAATCGAATAAGTTGCAAAACTTGCATTCTAGAAGTTTTTAGTATGAAATTGTTTTGGAATATTAATGAGGAGGTCTTAAATAGCAATTTGACCAATTTTAAGTTCATGGACAAAATTAGGACATGGAAGGAATTTTTGGAAAGTTTAGTAGTAAGGGTATTTTGGTCATTTAGTTATTAAAATGAATTAAAAACAAAATTAAAAGCCAATTTTTGTCCATCTTCTTCATTAGGCCAAAATTTCAATGGTTCTCCATAGCTAGGGTTTGGTTCAAGCTTCCAAGCTCCATAGTAAGTGATTCCAAGCCCCGTTTTTAATGATTTTTACGTTTTTGAGATCCCGGTAACTCGATAAAGCTTATGTTAGCAATAATTTAACCTAGGGTTTATATTTGGAAAAATACCCATAGGTGAAATTTGTGTATTTTGATGTTTTATGATAGAATATGAAGTTTTAAATTATGTTAGACAACTGTACTACTCGATTTTAAGCAAAAACGAGTAAAAGGGCTTAATCGGTAAAAATACCTAATAGTCACAAGTACATGTTAGAGTGAGAATTTGATGTTTCCATAGAAGAGAAAAGTGATCAGGATGTTGTAAAACATAAGAATAAGGAATAAAGTTTAATCCCGAGCCTAGGGGCAAAAATGTAAATTTGCAAAAGTTTAGGGGTAAAATTGTAATTTTTCCAAAATTTGAGTTAAGGATTAATTTGATAATGTGAGTATTAAATAAGCTAAATGTGTTATTTTAGATCAAGAAAGACGTGGAATCGACCTCAATCGAGGAAAAGAAAAGATTGTGGACTAAATTGCAAAATCTTTGTATTTTGGTACCAAGGTAAGTTCATGTGTAAATAATGTAGCATAATGGTTATTTTTAAGTTATTGATGTTAATTATATGTTAAGCTGAATTTTATTATGAAATGTATGCTTTGTGGTTAATTTCAAATAATATGTAAATTATGTGAACTACTTGTTAAATATAATTGTTACCGAGTATTGATTTCGGCATTCTACGGAAGACGGCAAGGATAAGTGTTCGAGGAAAAAGCCCGTTTGAACCTTAGGAATAGATTAGGATACAAGTGACATGTCACTAGGATGTTTGGGCATCCGAACTCGTTGAGTTGAGTCCGAGTTCACTTATGGATGCGAATGTCCGAACTCGTTGAGTTGAGTCCGAGTTCGTGAGATGTAACTAGGCATCCGAACTCGTTGAGTTGAGTCCGAGTTCACTTATGGATGCGAACGCCCGAGCTCGTTGAGTTGAGTCCGAGTTCGCTTATGGGCGGGTTACATGATTGCTTGATTGAATATGTGGCACTTATGTGCAATTTATCCGTGTATCCGAATTATATTCCGATGTGTTCAACGGGTAAAGTTCTACTCAAATGGAGGAATATTCGAGATGTAAAGAGACGTATTGGTAATGTAACACCCCGAACCCGAGACCGTCACCGGAGTCGAACACGAGGTGTTAACAGACTTTAAAAAAAATTTCCCAGACACTGCCAATCTGCGTACTAGTCGCTTTAAAAATCATATCTTGAGTTAAAAAACTCGGAATCCGGTTCCGTAAACTTTCCCTGAAACTAGACTCATATTTCCATCTACATATTTTTTTCCATAATTTTTGGTTGGGCCAATTAGTACAGTTTATTAGTCAAAGTCTCCCATGTTACAGGGATCGACTACACTGACCTTTGCGAATTAAAACTTGGATATCTCCATGTACAGGGCTTCAATACTGATGCCGTTTGTTTCTATAGAAACTAGACTCAGAGAGGAATCTATACATATATGGCTTGACTCCTAATTGTCTCTGGTTAATTTTTAATGAATTTCCAAATTCGGAACAGGAAATCCAGAAACCGTTCTGGCCCTGTCTCACAAGAACCTGAATATCTCTTAACATACTGTCCGTATGATTGTTTCGTTACTTTCCTATGAAAATAGATTCATCAAGGTTCGTTTACATAATTTATTCACTATTTAATTCCATTCCTACTATTTTTAGTGATTTTTCCAAATCTACATCACTGCTGCTGTCAGCATCTGCCTTTAAGGTAGACTTTACCTATTTCATAGTTTCCATGATTCAACTAGCCCTTTTTTTTTGCATAAATAGCACAATTTATGATAGTGATTAACCATTCCCATGGCCAATCCTTGTCAAGCATATCCACACCTCTCAATAACCATATCCATACCAAATCATTATACTCAAACATATATAAGCCATTTTCGCATGGCTATTCAAAATTATACAAGTCCAAAGGGTCCATGACCCACAACAAATGGGTAGTCCTATACATGCCATTTCGAAGTTCAACCAAAATTGTACCAAAAAGGGGGGGCTTTGATAGTGTGGGCGACTTCGACTTCGAAATCCCGAGTCCGATAGCTGGAGAACCAAAATCTATAAAACAGAGAATCAAGGAGACGGAGTAAGCAATTTATGCTTAGTAAGTTTTGAGCAAGGGATTCCAGCACAACAAAAGTATAGCATTCATGTAGCTAAACGGATAATTTCATATGCACAATTTTTCAATATCATACTTACTTCACATTACCAACCCTTTTATTCATACACAAAGATCAACTTAGCCAAAGGCCGGTAGCTCGTTTATCAACTGAGCGAATACTTATTTGTAAGGGCTCAACTAAATTCAAGCACATACGAAACATACCTCAATGTTGGGATGTTTCTAGAGTATTTACTGAAATTTTTACAGCAAGATCATTCATTCCCAAATCACGTACCTTCGGAATTTAACCGGATATAGCTACTCGTTCAAATGCCTTCGGGACATAGCCCGGTTATAGTAACTCGCACAATTGCCTTCGAGACTTAACCCGGATTTAGTAACTCGCACAAATGCCTTCGGGCTTAGCCCGGAATTAGTCTCTCGCACAATGCCTTCGGATCTTAGTCCGGATATGGTCACTTAGCACAAAGCCTTCGGGACTTAGCCCGGACATTATTCAAATAACCATGCACATTTAACAGTAAATCATGGCACATTCGTATTTCATTTTCATTAACAAAACTCGAACACAAGTCAATTATCATTCTTGCAATTTCGGCTCAATAGCCACACACAAAGAGCATGATTTTGATTTGCTTAAAACATGATCTAATCAAATCATAATTTAAGCTCTTTTACTCAAGAACTTACCTCGGGTGTTGTCGAACGATTCCGATAGCTATTCGACCACTTTTTCCTTCCCTTTATCGGATTTAGTTCCCCTTTGCTCTTGAGCTTAATTAAACAAATAAATTGATTTAATCATTTGAGCATCGAAAAGAGGAACACAAGGCACTTAGCCCATATTTATACATTAGACATTAAAATCACATATGTACGGAATCATGAATCAAACTCAACATTTTAGCTAATTTTTCCCCCTTGGCCGAATTTTCTAAGCCAAGACAAAAGCATCAATATGCTTGCCTCTAACCGAATACATGCAACACCAATCTCCTTCCTATGGCCGAATATGCATGTCTATGTTGGGGCCGATTTCAACACTTAATACATTCTACAAGTATGGTCACTTGTATTGACTAAACACCCTTTTGTTTCAAGTTCAAAACTTGGCTAATACACACATATATACACTAGTAAAGCATCCTCTCCCTTTCCATCAATTTAACACATGCATTACTCCTTAATATACAAAAATTATATTCGGCCTTAGCACACAACTTGCTAGCCGATTCTTCTCCATCTAGCAACCAATGCACATATGTGCTCACTCAAAAATGCTAAAAAGAAGATTCAAGAATCATCAATCCACCATCACATGCATCATTAACAAGCTTCATATTTAGCATGCAATGGCATTAACACAAAATCTACCTAGGCCGAATATCATCCCCATGACATAGCAAAGATTTGGACCATGGGCTAATTAGAACTCAAGCTAGCAACTAAAAACATGCATGAATCTCATGGCACAACCTCAAACATACCTTAATCTAGATACAAGTATGGCCAAACCTCCTCCTAATCCTCTTCCAAACCAAACATGAAGCAAGAACTCCTTCCTCCTTCCTTAGAATTTTCAGCCAAATGAAGATGAAAAAGGATGAACAAATTTTTCTCTTTTCTTTTCTTTAACTCACGGCAATGGGGGGGGGAACAACCACACACTTTTTTTTGTTTTTGTTTTCATCATATTCCCTTTCATTATTTTATGCCCATGCTCCTTATTTTATTTTTTTTCCACCCATGATGCACCAACACAACATGTCTATGACATGTCTTGCCCATCACACTTGGTCTACCATGCTTGTCATGGCCGGCCACTACTAATTAAGGGGGGAATTTGACATGCAAGTCCCCCCCTTTTTATTTCATGCACTAATAGGTCCTTATGCTTCGACCTATCACATTTCAAAAATGTCGCACATAAGTCCTATTGACTAAATTCACATGCAATCGACCAAATCGAAGCTTGAAATTTTCACACATTCATAATTACATATTCTAGACAATAAATATCACATTCAAACATTTCGGTGACTCGGTTTACGGTCCCGAAACCACTTCCCGACTAGGGTCAATTTTGGGCTGTCACAGGTAAGTGATGTGAAATGGATATTTTGGACAGGTATGTATTTAACCCTCGGGTTGAAAACTCGATATAACAACAATATGGTAAGATGATAAATGAAAATGTGATATGAATATCTCGGTGATGATTATGCAAATGATGTTTTATGTTTGCTTATTTAGTTGTGTTACTTGCTATTTGCATGTGAACTTACTAAGCATTTATGCTTACTCCCTCCTTCTTACTCATTGTAGTTTTGGACAAGCCAGCTCAGGAGTCGGGATAGGTCGAAGGCTCAGTCACACTATCCGGAAGACTTTTGGTAATGGCTTGTAAATTTAAGTATGGCATGTATAGCAATATACCTTTTTTTGTGTAAATGATCTTATGGTAGGGTGATGGAATGGTTGAGGAAATGCTTGATAATGATAAATTATGAAAATAGTTAGTTTAGATTATATTTGATGTTAAGGAAAATTATTAAGATACTTAGTGCATAAAAACTCATAAAAGGGATGAAATTTGCCATAAACAGAATACTGCAGCAACACTGACGCGAGTTTAAAAATTTACTAAAAATCATATAAATTGAAATTGGTGATGGACTACATATCAAATTGAAGCTTATTATGTCTACTTTCACATGAAACAAATGAAACAGGTAAAGGAATTATATGTTACAAGATATTTGAATTTTAGTGAAATAGGGTCATAGCAGTTTCTGAATCCCCTGTTCCAACTTTAGAAATTCACCATAAATTGTAAAGAAATAATTAGGTAGTGTATTTTATATTCTCAGAATCCTTATTGAGTCTAGTTTCAGGAGAAATAAACGTCATAGTCATATGGATTTTTTACAGATAGAAATGTGGTTCGTAGTAAACAGAGGTCAGACCAGTCAAGTCCTGAAACAGGGGTAACTTTAACTAATAAACTGTACTAATTGGCCCAACCAAAAATTCTAGAAAAAAATTAGTAGATAGGTATATGAGTCTATATTTAGGGAAAATTTACGGATATTGATTTTGAGTTTCGTAACTAATGATATGATTTTTATTGTGACTGTGATGCAAGTAGCTTAAAAGCTGTGAATGTAGAAATAAATAATCCAAAGTTCTAAATATGTTAAATTAAGCTTAGTAACACCTCATACTCGACTCCGGCGACGGTCTCGGGTGTGGGGCCGTTACATTAATTGTCTCGACGCGTAAGCCACAACTCGACCTTCTTGCATCAACACACAACCTAGCCCAAGCAAGGATGCGTCACTGTAAATAACAAACTCTTTACCGGATTCCGGCTGTACTAGCACTGGAGCTTCAGTTAAACAGGTTTTTAATCGATCGAAACTTTCCTGACATTTTTCTGACCATTCAAACTCAACAACTTTTTGAAGTAGTTTTGTCAGCGGTGTAGCTATTATCGAAAAACCCTTTACAAACCGTCGGTAATAACCAGCAAGTCCCAAAAAGCTCCTAACTTCAGTAACATTCCTCGGAGGCTTCCAATCGAGTATGGCCGAAATTTTGTTCGGATCAACTCTAATACCCGATGCGGATACCACGTGCCCCAAAAAGCTAACCTCTCTCAACCAAAATTCACATTTACTGAATTTTGCGTATAACTGCTTGTCTCGTAACATCTGTAATACCAATCTCAAATGCTCAGCATGTTCAGTTTCATCTCGTGAATAAATCAAGATGTCATCTATAAATACAACCACAAACTGATCCAGATATTGTCTGAAAATTCGATTCATTAAGTCCATAAATACCGCAGGGGCGTTAGTGAGTCCAAACGGCATCACCAAGAACTCGTAGTGACTGTATCTTGTTCTAAAAGCAGTTTTAGGTATGTCCGAGTCTCGAACTCGCAATTGATAATAACCCGATCTCAAATCTATCTTTGAAAATACTTATGCTCCCTTTAGCTGGTCAAACAAATCATCAATACGTGGTAATGGATATTTATTCTTTATTGTTGCTTGGTTCAATTGACGATAGTCGATGCACATTCTCATGGTTCCATCTTTCTTTTTCATGAATAATACTGGTGCACCCCAAGGTGAGAAACTCGGTCGAGCAAAGCCTCTATCTGTCAACTCTTGTAACTGCGTTTTCAATTCTTTCAATTCTGTTGGTGCCATACGGTACGGAGCTATCGAGATTGGTGTGGTACCAGGTACAAGTTCGATGCCAAATTCTATCTCTCGAACAGGTGGTAATCTCGGTAACTCCTCAGGAAAAACATCTGAATACTCACAAACCACTGGTACTGATTCAAGTTTCCTTTCCGCCTCTTTGCTATCAAATACGTACGCAAGATATGCTTCACACCCCTTTCTCACATATCTCTGAGCGATCATCGAGGATATTATTGTTGGCACTCCTTTTAAGTCAGTAGACTCAACTTGGACTATCTCATTATTTGCACACCTCAAATCAATGGTCTTTCTTTTGCAACTCACCACTGCATCATGTACGGTCAACCAATCCATACCAAGAATAACATCAAATTCATCAAACGGTAAAAGCATCAAATCGGCCGGAAAACAGAAATCTCGGATTATTAGAGGGCATTTCTTACACACTTTGTCAACAAGTATATATCGACCCAAAGGATTTGACACTCGAATTACGAACTCAGTAGACTCAACAGGTAGAGTCTTACTGGATGCTAAAGTCTCACATACATATGAATGAGTAGAGCCAGGGTCAAGCAATGCAATCACATCAGTATCAAAGAGAGTGAAAGTACCAGTGATAACATCAGGAGAGGATGCCTCCTCTCGTGCGCGGATGGCATAAGCTCTGACAGGAGCACGAGTCTCAGATCGAACAGCCGTATCAGAAGTCCCTCTCTGACTACCACCCCTACCTCCTGAAATTCTCGGTGGTCTACCTCTGGTCGTTGTTCCACTAGGTCTTGCACCTTGCATCTTATTTTTCTCATCAAGTTCCGTGCAATCTCTAATGAAGTGATCCTTCGAACCGCATCTGTAACAGGCCCTGTTAGTAGACTTACCCCAACATTCACCTACGTGCCGTCTTCCACATTGTGGACATTCAGGTTTTTCTTGGCGATTGTTACCCACACTAGCAACCGAAGTAGCTCAAGAGTCTGTTGATAGTCGCTCTCTAATAGAAATTCCTGCAGTCGTCTTCGATTTATTAGTATCTTCTTTGAACTTCTTTACAGCCGAGAATGAAGTTTTACCCGCCGATCTTTTACGAAAGTCTCTAGCTTCAAATTCAGCCTTCTTTTTCTCTTTTCCAAGTTCTTCTACCTTGCAAGCTCGTTCAACTAGTGTTACAAATTCTTTTATCTCTAAAATACCCACTAGTAGCTTTAAATCTTCATTCAATCCTTATTCAAATCTTTTACACATGGCAATTTCATCAGCTACACACTCCCGAGCATATCGACTGAGTCTTACAAACTCACGTTCGTATTCAGATACTATCATACGGCCTTGCTTAAGTTCCAAAAATTCTTTACGCTTTTGATCGACGAACCGTTGACTAATATACTTTTTTCGAAATTCCGTCTAGAAGAAATCCCAAGTAACTCGTTCCTTCGGGACTATAGTAATCAAGGTTCTCCACCAATAGTAGGCTGAGTCTCGTAACAAAGATATGGCACACTTTAAACACTCATCAGGTGTGCAAGACAGCTCATCAAAAACCCGGATGGTGTTATCAAGCCAAAACTCGACCCTTTCAACATCATCAGTAGCTATGGCTCGGAATTCCTCGGCCCCGCGCTTCCTAATCAAATCCACAGGAGGTTTACTCAGCCTTACAGGATCAGTAATTGATGGTATTATAGGCACCTGAGGCGGATTATTTAAATTCGGGAATGGTTGAGCAGCCGGGTTAGTTCAGGCATATTGTGCGACCCACTCATTCATCATGGTAAAGAAGGCTTGTTTTGCCCCATCATCTTGATTATTCGCGGATGATTGAGGCTCAACAGGCGGTGTCCCTTGCACAGGAGCAGCCGCTACACTTTCAACATCATCTGCTAAGGTTCCCTCTAGATTAGGTTCCATTTACTAATCAAAACAATAATTTCGACCGTCAGAAGTCATCACACTATCAAATACTAACATTAAGGCATGTATAGCTAGACTCATACGCGCTATGGTAGTCCTAGAACTGACTAAACCAAAGCTCTAATACCAATAAAATGTAACACCCCGAACCCGAGACCGTTGCCGGAGTTGAACACGAGGTGTTAACGGGCTTAATTCATTACTTAAACAGCTCATACAATTCATTTTAAAATTTTCTAGACAAGCTGGATAACTGCGTCGCAGTCTCTTTAAAAATCATATCTTGAGTTCCGAAACTCGAAATCAAATTCTGTAAATTTTTCCTGAAACTAGACTTATATATCTATCTAGTAAAATTTGTTGTAAAATTTTTGGTGGGGCCAATTAGTACAGTTTATTAGTTAAATTCTCCCCTATTTTAGGGTTCGACTACTCTAACCTCTATGCATTATAAATCAGATATCTCCCTGTACAGGGCTTCAATGCCTATGCCGTTTGTCTCTAATAAAACTAGACTCAATAATGAATCTGTACATATAAAGCATGACTTCTAATTATCTTTGTAAAATTTATGGTGAATTTCCAAAGTCAGAACAGGGGATCCAGAAATCGCTCTGGCCCTATTTCACAAAAATTTAAACATCTCAAATAATATAGCTCATATAGCTGTTTCGCTTCTTCCATATGAAAATAGACTCATCAAGCTTCGATTACATAATTTATTCATTATTTAATTCCATTTCTACTATTTTTAGTGATTTTTAAAATTCACATCACTACTGCTGTCTGAATCTATTTTATGGTAAATTTTACCTATTTCATGGTTTCCATGGATTAACTAGTAATTTGACATACATAACACCAAATCCAAACTTAACATTTAAGCCATATTCGCATGGCTAAAAGTATACATATCAAAGTTCAAACTAACATAATAGCCTATACATGCCGAAATGTTCTCTTAGACCAACTAAGAAGAAGGTACCAAAAAGTTGCAAGCTGGTGTGATGACTTCGACGATGGTCCCGAGCACACAAAATGGGTCAAAGAAACCTAAATAAGTAACAAGTAAACACACCAAATGAGTATATAACTCAGTAAGTCATAAGCATTACACTACCGTCAATTAATAAAAGATCATAAGAGAAAACAAATAATGCAAGATCAATTACTCCAACCATACCGAACTATGCTATAATTTCATAGAATTTTGGTTCAATCTCATGCCAAGTCCTACAATCAAATCAAATACCAAAACAACCCAATTGATTTAGACCCGATTCTGCAAAGCATGGAACCATGATGCAGTAGATAAATTTATACCTACTCAGCACATGTCTCAAGTTCGATGTTTTAGTTACTAGTTCTAGCACTTCGTTCTTTCATGCACATTTTATATTATCAACCGAATTTGCACACATAGTGCTCGTCACACTCGCACACATAGTGCCATAGTAAACCGCACACTCAGTGCATTGGATTTTCTCTCGTGCTTCAACATCCAAATCGGCACACATAGTGCCATTTAATTCCGCACACATAGTGTCATGTGTTAACTCATTATGATAAGGCAATTTACTTAATTCAAATAGCGCATATGGTCACATAAATAAATAGTAAAATCACTCCAAAAGAATACCTATAAAAAGGAATTCTTTTATGATTCACTAGTATTATTTATATACAAACTAATCAACCTTACAAAAATGCTTAAGGACTTACCATATATTGGATGAAAATGATTCCCAATCGACTACTCAATTGTCTTTGCTTTGCCCTTGTTTGATTCTCCCCCTTTGATTTCTCGATCTAGAATAAATACATTTAGTAGTTTAATTACCTTGCTGGATACTTATGTATAATTTAATGATTTTCACTTCATTTCACAACTATCCTTGTTCAAAACATTAAAACCTTAACTAATGTTTGATTAGTGCTTCAAGGCCGAATGTACTACCACTACTAAGATAACTTAATCTCGGTTAATTTAATTCTAATATACAAAATCATGAATCAACTCAACCTTATAAGCCAATATTACTCCTTTAATCGATTATAGAGAGTTAAAAATAATATCACAAACATATACACCTATATGGCCGAATATACCAAATTAAATTTAACATTACCTATGTAATTACCTATAAGTTCTTATACTTCAAATTTCATACATTTAACCTTTTAATGCCTATTAATCATTTTTTTTATCTTAACCTAAAATGGCAACTCCCATACTCGATATTTCAACCGAATTATCGATATCACCAAGACTAAAATTCGCACCTTAAACTTCATACATTCTAATTATGACCTTCATAATTCATTCGGCCCTATCAAAGAACCATTTAACATACAAGGAAAATAATCATAGAGAAAGAAATTAACATTCCAATTAGACTCAATATAACCGAATGTACAAGGTGCTACTAAACTTCTTATTCAAAAATCTTCATTCCATACTATCATCCCCCTTTTATTCCATACAACATGAAAATAACCTCTAATTCTAACACTTAGATTCACGGCATGATGCCTAAACCACCATAAAAGTTTCAACTTTCTTGACATTACCAAGAGTGCATCCAATTATTAACTTAACATATCATAAAACCAAATCAACAATTCAAAACTTACCTCTTACTAGTTAAAGAAAAATGTCGAATTGCTTTGGGGTAAATTTCCCCTTATTCCTTCATCTTTGTTTCGGCTTTGAGAGAAGAATAAGAAGATGAACACCCTCTCTCTCTTCTCTTTCTTCTATTATTCATCCCTATCATTTCTTTTTTTTATTCATTTTATTAGAATTATTTAAATCATTTGTTAACTTAAAAATTATATTAAATTAGAATTTGTGGAGCATCATCATCTCTTGGCAGACCACTATATATATTATGGGTAAATTGACATGCAAAACCACTCTTTTTAATACATGCACTAATAGACCATTATAAAAATTAACCTATCACATTTCTAAAGTGTTTCATATAAGTCCATTTTAATAAATTCACTTAAAAATGACCAAATTAATGTTTGAAACTTTCACACATGCATTTACTCACATCATGAACATAGATTATAACTTTTAATTATTTATAAAACTCGGTTTTTGTGGTCCCGAAACCACTTTTCGACTAGGGTCTAATTAGGACTGTCACATCAAGCTTACAAAACCATTGCAAAACTTCATCAATCTCATAGTTTCAACAATGGCACATGTAAAAACATTTAGAAATTTCAAAAATTTACACCAAGGTTAGCTAGATTAAGCTAATACGAGCACAAAAATACAAAAAAAAAACCACTAAAAGTGGGTAAAAATTTACATACCATGCAAAGCAATCTATTCAAACCAAAGCTAAGCTTCAACAATGGTGTCTTCCTTTTCAATTTTCAGTAGTGGCTCTTTATGGAAGATGATAACCCTTTTGTTTATTTTTTGTTTTAGTTTTATTTACTAAATTACCTTTTTACCCTTTAGAAATTTTACTCAACAACTAAAAAAATAATGTCTATAATGGTCCACTATATATCTATATGGTATATTTGCCTCTGAAATCCATAAATTCTTATTACTTTAACTATTTAACACCTTTAACTAATAGAAACTAACTTTTGTAACTTTTACAAATTAGTCCTTTTTACTTAATTAATTAATTAAACGTTAAAATTTCTTCATTAAGTCTTAATACAACATTATAAAACTCTATAAATATTAAATAAATAAATAAAATACTAACTTAATACGACACCATTGAAAAATAGGATGTTACACTTTCTCTATTGACCTTAAGTTTTGAAAAAACAAGTCTGCTTTGGTGATGATATTTATCCTTTGAGACAAGTTGAGAAAGTGATAAGGTTCGAGTTTGGGAATAGTCAAGCTTGGGATGATATTTATTCTTTGTTGATTAATTGAATGAGAAGTGAAGTAATATTTGACAAAAAAATTAACCTTTTCTATGATTTATTTGAGCCAATAAGCATGTATCATTATATGCTTCATTTTTTTTCATTGAGTGATTGTCAAACATAATTAGTTGTTTCTAGAACTTGCATTGTTATTTATATTGAGACCACATCTTGGAATTTGGAATGTATTGAAATGAAAAGGGCATTTAGGAATAACCATTTTGAGCCTAAAAAGCCAACATTGGTATTAACTAATAGAGGACAATTTGAGCTTTAGCCTTTATTTGAAAATTAGGTGCATTATAAGCCAATTTGACCATTCTTTTTTTGATTTCCTATGTTTTTACCCCAGATCAAAGGATTTACATTGATCTCCTAACTTGAAACGTATTACACTTAAGTTAACTTTATTAAAAAAAAGAGAAAAAGACAAAAAAAAGAATGAGAGAATGAATAATAATTGCTACAGATATCCCGAGATCCTTCTATACTTTCTCACCCAAAAAAAAGAACAAAAAGAAAATATATAGATATCATGGTGAGATTCCTAGGTTAATTAGTTGTCTCTCACATTGTATACTTCCTTATAGCTTGAGTCGAAAATGTCAAGTTTCAAGTAAAGAGTATATGTATTTCTTTGATCAGTAAGCCCAAAAATTCTCTTCTTTTCATACCTTGACTCAAGCCCTGTTACAACCTAACAAAGACCCTTTGATCTTTGCATCCGATTCTAACTCTAGTAGTAGAGATGTGATATATTTGCAAGCCTATGGTAAACATTTTTTTTCATGTTATGACTCGAGGGTTGTCAATACCATAAACACTTTGAGCGTTAATGAGGGAATTCATGGTGAGTGTGTCAAATCTTACTTCAATTTGATTCCAAAAAATTGATGAGATGATTGTTCATTTGTGTTGATTTGTAAAGACATCTACTATGAACGACTTGTTTCTTATTTTCATTTTTTTTACTTGACTATTAGGACTTAGGACTTTGAACCATTGCATGCTTGAGGAAAAGCATTGTTTAAGTGTGGGGGAATTCGCTAGATTGTAATTTTGCATATATTTTGAGAAGTTTCGCATGTCTTATGATGACCTAATATGCTTGTCAACTCATCTTTTGGTTGAATTTTGTATTTTGTAGGATAGAAAGATAGTTGGAATCACTTGGAAGTCATATGCAGATTTTTATGGATAAAATGAAATTTGAGTATTTTGTGTACTAAAAGATGTGTAGGAAAAGTCAGAGAATAAGACGTGCCCACGGCTTATACTCGAAGAAAAACTACATCAATTTTTGTGGACTAAGAAGATGGACAGAAAAAGTCATAAAATAAGACGTGCCCATGGTTTATGCTCAGAAAAACAAAGTTGCATGATTTTTCTATAGCTTTCAACAAACCTCTATCTTTTTGGAAGAATTCTTCAAAGCCCTATTTTTAGGAATTGATTAGGATTTTATGAGATATTTTAAAGTTTAAGCTTTATTTTGAACTCTTATTTAGGAGACCTTGGAGGGTACTTAAAAAGGCTTTAGGGCATGAAAAAAGGGGAACAAGACTTTCATATTTTCTTTTGATATTCTATTTCTCTTCATGAATTGTTAACTTCTTCATTCTAGTAAAGGGTTTTATCAAGGTTTTTGATTCATTGAACTGTAAGATTATCATTCTTCATGTTTTTAGATTCTTGAATATTTTTACATTTTCTGTTCTTCATATTATTATAGATTTGTGAATTGCATGAACTGACCACTTTTCAAAATTTCAAATTAATATACAACCAATTGGGATGGGATTTTCTCATCCGTAATTGTGGGAAGGTTTAATTTGTGTGGTGAATAACTCAGGTTACGAAGGTGTTTAATCTAGTTTAAATTATTCGCGCTAGTGTGAGATGGTTGGCTAGAATTGGGTCCTCTAAATCATAAGGCTGTTGGTAAGTTAAATCCTAAGAACGTCTCTATAGGATTGCTTATCAACAAGAGAAGTAACAATTTGAGTGTCTCTTTAATTACCAAGAACTAAGGAGAGATTAGACTATCAGAGCGTCTCAAGTAGCTATAACCAATTTATTCAATAAGTTCAGAAAATTATTTGCAAAATCAATGATTAATCCATGAATTAAAAACAACGATTTCCCTTAGCTGAATATGTATCAAGCATTGAATTTTCCTAAATCTTACTGTTTTGACTGCATTATTTGTTATTAGTTTTTATTCCAAATTGAACTATTAAACCAGCCTCAATTTTATTTTCTCATCTATTTTATAGGAATTAGTCTAATCCTACTTCCTGTGGATTTTACCTTGCTCACCACTCTACAAAAGTTTATTTTTCTTTCTTTTCGAGCAAGATTTATTTTTGGAGGTCTCAACAACCTACCAATAATGGTAGAGAAAATGAGAAAGAGATATATGCTAGTTTAAAAATATATATATATTTAAAGGTTTTATTTTCTTTTCTCTCATTTTTCAACCATACGAGGCAATGGATGAAAAGAAAATACATTTTCTTTTTCAATTTTTCTATCTTTCTTACCTAGTACAGTTATAGGAAGAAAAATTATATTTTCCATCTTTCTATCCCTTTAATTTCCCAAAATTTTCAATTTTCTTTCTACTTTACCAAGCTAAAATTTTATAAATATTAATAACTTGTTATGAATATCTTATTAAGTGGATGTCCATCATGATTAAGATAAATTTTTAATATACTTTAAATTCTAATAGTTATTAGAATTAGATCTCTACTTCTTTATTACTTCTTATACCGCTACAGCAAAACAGGTTTTTAGTGGCGTTTTTAGCGGCGTTTAGAGAAAAAAGGCAGTTATAGATCGAGCATTAGCGGCGCTTTTTGAAAAACGCCACTATAGATCGAGCATTAGTGGCGCTTTTTGAAAACGCCACTATAGGTCGACCATTAGCGACACTTTTTGAAATACGCCAAAAAAATTAAGCACAACGCCGACGTTTTATGTTAAGCTTTAGCGAAATTAGCGACGCTTTTTGAAAAACGCCGCTATAGATCGAACATTACTGCTATAGGTCGACCATTAGCGGCGCTTTTTGAAAAACGCCACAAAAAATTAAGCATGTAGAAAAAGTATAATTATTTAAAAATAATATTTTATATTAATTAAAATACAATTTAACTAGTTCATTTATATTAATTAGAATATAATTTATTTCTAATTGAATATTTAAATTTTTCAGAAAAAATAATAACACGTAAAAAATTTGAAAGTAAAAATATAGAAAAATATTTATTAAAAATGAAAAAAATTAAAATACTATTATTTAAAAATAATATTTGGTTTACGAATTATGGTTTATGGTTTAAGGGTTGGGGTTTAAGGTTTAGGTGTTAGGGATTAGAGATTAGGGGTTAAGGGTTTATGGTTCATGGTTTATGTTTTATGATTTAGGATTTAGGGCTTAGGGGTAGATTAATTAGTGTTTTTTAATTTATATATTAAATAATTTATTATATAATTGTAAAAGAGATAATATTAAATTTAATATATTAAAATTATGATTATAGTTTAAATTATTTAAGAGATAATAGATAAACTTTATATATATTAAATGGTTTAGGATTTAAAGTTTACTTGAGATTTGTTAAATGATGAAATTTTATACAATCAATTAATGCATTTATATTTAAAAATATTTAATATAAACCATTTAATATATTAAAATATTAGATTTTTAAAAAAAATTGATAAATAAATAAAAAAAGTAACAAATTGTTATGGATAGGTAACTATCTATTTTTGATAGGACCAAATTATAACAAATTTTTTTAATATTTTGAAATTTTTTGTTTTTGTTATTTTTTTTATATTTTGAAATTTTTTATTTTTGTTTTTGTTTTTTTACATAAAAAAATTATATAAAAATTACAAATTTTACCTAATTCTTTTAAATATTACTTAAATTTTAAAAAAATTATTTAAAATTAATATAAAGGTTATAAAAATTTAATATAAAAATTATAAAAAAGTCAAACATTAGCACGTTGATGAGAAAAACAGACTGGTTTTACGTGGGGGTTTTAAGTGGCATTATCCCATCGGATATTTTTTATTTCCTTATATTTGTGAGCCTGACCCTCTAATTTTAACCCTACCCGAATTCCCCTTTCGATAGCCTACTGTCGACAGAGCTAGCTGCTACTCAGTTCGATTTCTATCAAATTGTTAACCCGATCGGTTCAAGACCTTTTCAAAGTATTTATCCTTTTTTTCTTTAAATTAGGGTTTCCTGGTTTTGCGTTTGAAGCGTTTTCTTTTCTTATGTTCTTCGCTTTCTAAATCGTTTATTTAATAAATGTTAGGATTTTTATTTTGCTTATTATTTGTTAGGCAGAAATCTTGTAGATTTGGATCCGCCATGGCGGCTTTGAAGGATCTTTTACCAGATGCGAAAAACTCAACGTCGACCTATTATGATCACGCGAATGATCCTTGGTTTAAACAACAGTTTAGTACGTTGAAGGAAGAGAAATCCACAGTCGTAAAGGTGAAGCCAGTACCGCCTTACTTGAAGCGCGCCAGTTTTTTTCCTTGGAAAGTTGAAGACTTTGGAGATGGAGGAGCTTTCCCTGAAATACATTAAGTAATATTTTCTTTCTTGGAACTGAATTTGATTCTTAGATAATAGTATGTTTCTTCTTAATAAATATTAAAAACCATCCCCTAAGAACTATTTTTCGTTTAATTTGTCTTGATATGGTGTGCTTGACCATATTCACTTGACTTACGACTTTATATGCAGATGAAGACAGGATGTTTGGCCCTAGTTTTATGTTTAAATATCAGTGTTGATCAACCTGATGTAATAAAAATATCTCCTTGCCCAATAATGGAGTGCTGGACTGGTATGTTTTTTGAGTCAATTCTCTCTTATTTTTGCATTTTTTCTATTTAATGAATGCTCATGATTATTCCTCAAGAAATCTTTAATAAGTTTCGTGTTATTTTAATATGTGACCGAACTAAATGCTTGTTGATTAGTTTAGCATGCATGAATTTTTAAGTTTGGATATTGTTTGCCCTTGGCTCTAAACTGTATCTGCTCCTTATTTGTCTTTACATTTGCATTGGAATGTTGAGAATTACTATAAATCCTGTCCAAGAGTGCTAATTATGATCCTACTTCAAACTGAGCTCTTCTCTATATTTCTTTTTATCAGTTGGGAAACAAGTATCTACTTTTATGTTAGGGTAAAAAAGGGAATATTTTGTAACTATAAGTAGTTTGGAACTTTTAACATATTGAACTTTTTCAAAGAGGAAGGTAAATTTTGTCATCATGTTCATCATGGGGTTATCAATCTGGTCATCATGGTGCAGATTATCATTCAAGGGGTTACCCTCCGAATACAGGGCATGAGAATGCAGTAGCCCATAACAGAGGAGGATTGGAAGAGGAAGTGGTATTTAAATTGTTATGCCAAGCTGACAAGGTTGGTAGTTTGATAGAGAAAGGTGGTTCCGTGGTGTGGGCTATGCAGAATGACACTGGTGCACAATCAAGATTGCTGATACTTCTCATGATTCAAATGAGCGGATTGTAGTGATATCTGCCTGAGAGGCATGAGGACTTAATTGTCTTTTTAAATTATTTTGCTTTATAGTCTGGAGAACTGCAATATTCTTACTTATTGCTAATTGAAAAGCTTTTTGTATTTGGTTGTTTGTCTGTGAAATCTGGAACATTTTGCTTGATTTGTAGATATTATTACATATATGTTGAAATCATGAATTTGATGGTGGATGACCTTTTCTTCGAGACAATAAGAAGTTTTACATGAGTCCCTAACTTACATTGTTCATCAAAATATAATTTGACCTTTCTTCTGCAGAATTCTACTCACTATAATAGGGTCGTCTTAATATTTACTTTATTGGACATTTTCAATTGTTGCTCTATTTGTATTTAACCTACTTTTAGAAAGTCTTTGACCTTATGTCATCTTGTTAAGTGGATTGTTATCATCTGTACTGGATAGGGGATTTAGGGCACATGATTTCGATTCAATGGCACTGACTTTTACATTTTATCAAGCCTTACAATGTGCTAAGTTGATTTATTCTTTGTTCTTGGCCTAACTTTGAACTTTATTTTATTTTTTTATCTTCGCACCTAAAGAAAATATGATACCTGTCATACAAGTGTTCTCAAAAGAAGTCTTTGTTGACATATTAATGGACCAATAACCAATGAACATCTTACATTAATATATGAATGTATTTGGATCCTAATTTCTTAAAGCTCACTATGTGTTTGCCTGCTGCAGCATGCAGAGCAAAGATATTCTCCAGTACAAGATGCTGTTGTAAGAGTGCAGTCCAGAATTGCTAAGATTGGATATGAACCTGGTGCTCCAATTGTTGCTCGTCTTCTTGTACCTTCGCAGCAGGTTGGTTACTTGTTTGGTAAAGGTGGTCATATTGTATCTAAAATGAGAAGAGCTACTGGTGCTAATATACGTGTATCTTCGAAAGAACAACTTTCAAAGTCTGCTGGACTCAAGAATGATGAAGTTGTACAGGTAATTGACAGTCTTAGGCATTAATTTTCTATCCTACTAGCTGTTATTTGATTGACATCAATGATATGCTTTCCTTGAATAGCTTGTTTATTCTACCGAAGTTTCTCATTCCATTATCTTACTGGTACTGTTGTCTTTCTTTTATTTTTGACTATTGCTTAGTCAATAATGTTGTGAAAGTTAGATGTTTTCTCAGAAATCATTCTCAGCCAGTGCTACACCCTTTTTATTGTTTCAACAGATTGCGACCAATTCGTACTGTTTCATCATAAGATCTGTTAGCATTTAAAAAGATATAGAATTGGAATTTGAAAATTCCATCCTAATTTTTGGAGGGCTGATTTTTTTTATTTGAATATTTTAGTTCATAGTTTGGTTTATTTTGGCAGGTCATTGGTAGTTTGCAGTCAGTTCAAGATGCATTGTTTCATATCACAGGCAGGCTTCGGGAGTCTATACTCCCAATGAAACCTCCCTTTCCAGGCATTAATCCCCCTCCCTACTTACCTCTTTACCCTGAAATGCCACCTCCATTATTCAGGCCAAGACATAACCATGCCCCTCCATGCCCCTATCCTTCTCCAAGCGGACCTTTTAATGGCATTGACCCTTTTGTTGGTCCACCCCAACAGCTCGATCACCAACCACCATTTTTGCATGGCATGGATCACATGGGTCCACATAACGTAGGCCGCGGTCCGTATTCCTATGGTGGTGATAGACATGGACATGGTCCCATGTTTGATGGACCATCTTCTCTAGGATCTTGGACTCCTCAGGTTGGTGGCTTGGTTTTTGACGTATCATTTTTGCCTAACTTTTAGAATAATATACTTGATGTTTCCTTTATATGTATGACATTTAATTTTTTCCTTAGTTAATATTTATTTGACAATACTGTTTATTGTTATTGATTCCTTTGATTTATATCAGGCTGGAACACCTAGGAACTGTTATTTGATTACTCTGCTGCAGGAATGGTTGTTAATGCCTTCATTGAGGTACTTGCTTTATTAAAGGATAAATTTTAAGATTTTTTGGCTGCATAAGCCCTTGAATTTATGCTAAAAGTGGAATTTATTATAATTTTATTGAAGAGTTGTGTTGTTAAATCATGATTCCTTTCTGAAGGGAACAAAATTGAAATTTACTCAGCTTGTTGCAAAGCCCAAAGTAGACTTCAAAAATGTCAAGAATGATTTAAACTCATCTCTTGAGTAAGACAAAGTTGCAGTTACCATTTGATTGTATGCTAGATATGATTATTTTGAAAAATCTATAGCCAAGAAAAAAATGAGAAATAAATATATATAAATTATGTAAGTTCTTTGTGTAGCATTTTAAGAACTTCAAAGCTCACATATGATTTGTTATACTCTATATGAGTTCATTGATTCTATGTTTTTGCAATTTTAGGTAAGATCATGGGTGCAGCAGCTTCAACTGACAAGCACTTATGCAGGTTTGGAGCAGGTCAATCAAGAAGCTCTGCTGGAATTAAACTGATAAGTAACTGTAGTATGCTTGTAGTTGAAGTTTCTTATAGTGAACATCATGTTGTTTATTCAGCAGAAGTTTCAAAGATTTTACTTTTTAGAAGAAAATGTATTGTAGTCATTAGATTGGGTTTTCAAAGATGATTATGTTAACGTTTTGATCAAGCATTATGAAAAGTTCTCTTGTTAATGTTTTTGAACTCAAAAACAATTTAAAATGTGTCCATTGTTAGGTCATTTAAATTTTGTATGATCATTTAAGGTAAGAATGTAAATGAGATGATTAAAAAGGAAGTTGAATTTGATATGGTCTTTAGTGGCGTTTTTAGGGAAAGCCTTGTTAAAGGTCATGTCTTTAGTGGCGTTTGAGAAGAAAATGTTGTTAAGGATCATGTTTTTAGCGGCGTTTGAGGAGAAAGTGCCATTAAAGATTATGTTTTTAGTGGCAGTTTAGAGAAAGTGCCGTTAAAGGTTATGTTCTTTAGCGGAGTTTTTAGCGGCGCTATTATAGGCTCAAAAAAACACCGCAAAAAACTTGTTTTGCTGTAGTGTACCTATAAATAGAGACTCTGATGAAGTATTATAATCACCCCTTTTGATCAATAAACTACATTCTCTATTGCTTTTATATTTTTTTTGTTCAAAGTAATGGATTTTTTATCAACGATTAAATTTATCCTCTATGATTTTCAATTTCTTTGACAGTAATATGTAAAGTTTTTACAGGAAGTTTCTTTTATTTAATGTTTTATATCTGATTATTATTTTATATTCTTCTTTCATTATATGCTATCATTGTTTTGGTTAACTTGTTTTACTTTTTGTTCTTAAGGATGGTGAATGATTTGATATCGTTATTTATATGAAATCAATAATGTTTTTGAACTATGTCATACCTTCTAATGATGATGATGATGTTAAAGATTTTCAGATATATTTTATTATAATTTATTTATTATATCATATTTATTATAATTGGAGACTAATTATGACAACATGAATAGATAGATTTTAATTTAAAATTTACGCATGTTTACGATGGTGATTATGAAATAAAGAATTTATTGAGATGTTTATAAGTACGTCTTACTAGATTTGTTGCATTTCCCGAAGTAAATATAAATATAAAGAAAATAAAATATATACTAATGGACCAATAAAAGTGGGAATATAGTAATAAATAAGAGAACAATGACAGTTCTCAAGATAATTTTTTAAATGGTAAAGATAATTTATGGTGTCAATGTGATATGAAAGATTACTGGCCACATATGTGACGTATGTCTAAATATTTTGTTTCTGTTAATATTCTTTGAGGAATGATATGAAAATGTACTAATGAATTTTATCATTACAGATATAAAATATTTATCTTATTTGGTACTGAAAAAAATTAATATTATTTTAATATTTGATAGTACAAAATTAGTCAAACTCTAGAACTAATATATTAATACCTTGTGATGGTTAATCCATTGGTTTTAAAAGATATTCATAATGGATCTCATATGGATCTCATATGGAGATTGTGAATGAGGAAAATATTATATTTCATATAAATAAAAAAAAGAGATTGGGTTATTAATTTATAATCTTTGTGATATTCTTTTGTCATCATCCCTATTAAAGGGGTTGAAAGCAAAATATTTGATTGTGAAAGATTTACTTATGAGCAATAGAATATGTTACTTTTATCTAAAGTTCGTTATGGTTAGATGCACCTGAAGTTGTAAGTTTTTTTAAAAACTGAGTTTACTCTACAGTATTTAGAATAAGTTCTCAATTAAAATTACATAGAAAAATATTAATAATAGGAACTTGTAAGAGAAACTTATGTATGAAAAGCCATTGGTTATGTACTTGTTGTACACTTGGAAAATAAGATTCACTCTCAAAGTTTGATATTAATAGATTTTTTGGGCATTTGAAGATTTTAGTATATTCTTTGAAGCGAATATTGTATATAATTATTTAAAAAATATATTTATTGACTTAGTGGCATTATAGACTTCACATTGATTTAGACATTTCTAGTAGTAAATGTTACAATATTACGTATATGTGAATACAAAGAAAAAAGAATAACAATAGAAGTATCAATTTTGTTACAATTTATTTTGACATTGTTAGTACAATTAAAATGCATGTTAAAGTAGACCAGAAGTTTACTGATACAAATGCATTTACTACTTGGCGTAACCAGTTGACCATCCTGAATCATAATGATGTGAAATTAATTGAGAATTCATATGAACATTCGTTAAAAAAAACTAGAAGATTCTTTAATTTAAAGAATTTTCATTTGTTGTTTGTTCTCAATGAAAATTAATTCTTAGAACTCACTAGCTAAAGTTAAGATTTAATGTCTTGCATTTCTGAAATGAATATCGGCCCATTCATCCACCATGTGCTTGGTTTTGATATTATATGATTTTGGTAGATGTATCTGCAAAATAATCACATACGTGTTATCAATTTACAACTTATCGTTTGCAAGATTGCTTGTTTAAATTATTAATTTCAGATTATGGAATTAAAACAATTCATCTTGCTAATATTGGTGAGTTTACATCCAAAGTTTTCAATGATTATTGCATGTCAATTGAGATAAAAGTTGAACATCCTGTAGCTCATGTTCACACACAAAATGATTTAGCTGAATTGTTTATCAAATGCCTCAAACTAATAGCTAACTCATTACTTATAAGAACAAAACTTTCTATTTCAACATGAGATTGTATTGATTTACATGTTGTAGGCATCAAGCCAATAAATTATAAATACTCCCTATTACAATTTATTTTTGGTTAAGAGCTAAATATTTCCCATCTTAAAATTTTTGGATGTGCTGTATATGTTTCAATTGCTCCACCACAATGCACAAAGATGGTTCATAATAAGAGATTGGGAATGTATATTTATATGAGTCTCCTTATAATATTTTTGAGCTATTAATTCGAGATTTAATTATAACATGAGTTGTCAGTTTTCCCAACATTAGGAGGAGAGAAATAATAACTTATAATGAGTTAGGGGGAGAGTAATTTGAACCAGAAGTTCAATAAGGATAACTCATTACAAGTTAACTATTGGATGTATTTACAAACTTAATAAAAATAACCAAGTGTTATATAGATTGATCGGTTCCAAAGATGAAAAATTCTTCTAAATGGTCATATAGTGGAGGCGGGTGCTTTAGAAGAGACCCAAGACATAACTAATAAGTAAAACTTCAGAAGAGATTCAGGTACCTGAAACTGAATTTTAAAATAATGAAAATAAAAGATCTCGATAAGTTATGTCAATTAGAGAAAATGTGGAACCAAATAATAAAAGTGGTCGACAATGATTTTGCATGCAATATTATTATTGAAATAATGAAATAAAAGGAGGATCTTGAATAAATCTATTGAGAAATATAGATATGGAATAAATTGATCAAAAAAGAAAGACGCAACTCAAGTACAATCAAATTCAAGGAGTTTTTGGACCAGTAGTCCAAATATTTAAAGGTATAAAGCCAATGAGGGTGCAAATGAAGTAGTTTTGCAAAAACGGAATAAAAATATAAAGTTTTTCGCTAAGTACTGGTATTGATTATGAAAAGATATAATACTCTTTTGTGGTGGATGTAATAACCTTTAGATATATTATTAAATTGACAATTCATAAAAGATTTAACTTGCATCTAATGGTTGTTGTTACAACCTTCATAAATCACTATATAGTAAAGTTTCTATTAAAATCCTTGAAGAATTTAGGATGCTAGAAGCATATTGAAATTCTCGAGAAATTGTTCATTTATATGAATTGAAATAACTTGGACATATGTGGTAAATTTGACTTAGTGAATAGTAGTTAAAGGAGGATTATAAAATGATCCAAAATCCCTATTTGTGTTTTAGAAAAGAATCATGATTAAAAGTTTGTTATGATTATTGTTGAATCTCCTGAAGAGATCAAAATATATTTCCCCAAATTTTCCTCACTCATGATACATTCAAATAGTCATTTGAAAAACTAGTATTCAAGATTGAATACATAGAATATGAGAAAATATGTAATGTTTTCATGAGGGGGAGTAAATACGCATTGCACTCTTTTTCCCTTAATCGAGGTTTTGTCCCATTGAGTTTTCCTGATAAGGTTTTTAATGAGGTAGCATATTATGCGTATTATAGATTGTGTACTCTTTTTTATTAAGTTTTTATCTCGTAGGGTTTTTCCTAATAAGGTTTTAACGAGACACATTATCTATCAATGAATATCCAATGGGGAGTGTTATGAATATCTTATTAAGTGGATGTCCATCATGATTAAGATAAAGTTTTAATGTACTTCAAATTCTAATAGTTAATAGAATTAGATCTCAACTTCTTTTATACTTCTTATACCTATAAATAGAGACTCTGATGAAGCATTGTAATCACCCCTTTTGATCAATAAATTACATTCTCTATTGCTTTCATATTTTCTTTATTCTTTATTCTCTCAATCTCTCTTTATTTTATAACATAACTAATTTATTATAATTAAAACCAAATTAATATAAAATATTTGTACACAATTTATTTATCAAATAAATGGTAAAAGTACAATGGAGATCCCTATATTAAGAGTCGGATTACATCTTGCTCCTTTTACTTAAAAAATTGGCAACCTAGTCCATGTACATTAGATTAAAGAGCAAATTGGTCTTTTTTGTTAAAAATTTCATCCATTTGTATTGTTAAGAATTGGCATGGTTAACGAAATAACAAAACATTGACATGTGACATGCCATGTGTACCTCATACTGACATACAAAGACCAATTTTTAATAATAGAAATAGATAAAAATTTTAATAGAAAAACAATTTACACTTTGATCAAAAATACAAAAACTAATTTATCCATTTTTTAAATAAAAGTGATAAAATAAAATGTAATTCCTAATACAAAAATCTTCATAATACTTTTATAAAAAAAACTTTCTTTTCATTTTAACTCAAATTTGGCTCCATTTCAAGTGCGGTGCACATTAGCACGTGAAGATGGTCCCCAATCCCGTCTATTTCATTCTTTTCTTTTTTATCATAATGTGCGTGCGACCCATGATTCATCTTTGCCATTGGTGCAAACCATGCCCTTCCCTTTGTTGTCCTGGTCCTTTTTGTTGGATCTAAAAATCCTAGTGAAGTGCGACTGCCAATACCGGTGCCGGCTAGTCTAGCCTACCTCCGTCCTTGATCTGTTTCGCACAAAAGGTATGGAACAGCCAAAAGATCTGAAGTAGATAAAATATCATTTTAAAGTTCCAAGACATTAATATCAAAGACAGTTAAAACTGCTGCAATTTTATATATAAATCGGAGATACAATGGAGGAACTAATCGGATAGATATGGAAGAGAATCATGTGTGGTTTTAGTAATTACAGGCAAGGAAGGAATGAGCTTTTTATCTCTTAGAAAACTGGACCACGTTAAAGGCAGTAGTGATACTAACGAAGAGCGCCATATAAAATTAGTTTCATGGTCACATAAATGGAGGTGAAAGTAGCATGGAAGTTATTAGATTGTATTTTATTTTATTTTATTTGAAATATGGGTCATTATATGTTAGACTAAAAAATAAATTGATTTTTTTTATTAAAAATTTTATTAATTTATTTTGTTACAAGTTAGTTTGACTGACAAAATAATTAAACAATGATACGTAATATGTCTCATGTACCTCATACTGATGTACGGAGATCAACTTTTAATAAAAAAATGGATAAAATTTTTAATACAAGGACCAATTTACTTTTTGATCTAATATACAATGATTAATTTACTCTTTTTTTAGTAGAAAGGGCAAAATGCAATAGTAAGGACCTCTACGATATTTTCACCCCATAAATGGAAAGAGATAAGCAATTTTACACTTGCTAAATCAACACTTTTTTTTTTCAAGATGAATTGTTGTCCCTAATTTCAGAACATTAATCTTGAAAATAATAAATTTTACGGTATAATAATATTATTAGAAAAGATAATCATAAATTTTAAATGAATTATTTTTTATTAATCCTAGAATGAAGATGTAATAGTCATAAAAAAGCATTGACTATTTTATCTTAGAAAATTAGAAAGTATCTTTCAAGTTATACTTGAGGAGACCTAATTTGCTTAATTAAGAAATGCATTAACACCGTTAAAATCAATAGCCGAGTAATTTTCTTATAAATGAATCAAAGTGATAAATAAATATAAGACATTCTTACGAATTACACGCACGTTCTACATCTCTAACAAGGCCAACAAGCTAATAATATTGGAAGAGTATTGTGCTTTTTCTGTGTTACGATTATAATGAAATATAATTTTTAGAATGTAATTAATGAAAATGTAGTTTTTAAAAAGATTAGTTTGTTTACAATGTTTTGTATAAAATCGAAAAGTATTGATTTTAAAATTTTGGGAAATTTTATCTTCGGTTTATTAAATATTTTCTTAAAAATATAATATGATTAATGAATTTACCATATTAATCAAAAGATAGTATTGATCAGTGGCAAAGCCAGAATATTAATCTTGGGGGACCAAGTTAAAATTAGAGGTGCTACGAAACAATCAACATTTTTTTAATATTATTTTTAATACTATAAAAATATTAGTGGGAAATTGCAAAAATTTTAAAGCTATGAGGGCCTACTTAAATTTTTGAGAGAGTCAAAGTATATTTACAAAGAGCTAAATTAAAAAAAATTTAAACTTTGGGGAGCCATGTACCCCCTAGGCCTCTTCTTGGCTCCAACGTTGATGTTAATATACTTTAATATTTATTAATTAATCAATATTTACATTAAATATTTAATAATAAATTTTAATCCTTATATTTGTTGTTATGTTAATTTAAACTTTTTGCTACCGAGTGGAACTTCTTTGAACATTTTTTTTATCATCCTCTATTTTATCTTGCATGTAATATATAAACACTAGCCATGCATATAACCATTTTCTAAATATTTTTACTTTCCATCTACATCTAAAAATAACTTTCCCGCTTTTTATCATATGATAATCACATTCCATTACTTGTATGAAAGTAATCATGATAACATTATATTCTAATGGGAGTAAGTAATTTTTGCACACTAAACTTTAGAATCACATTTCAACAAATTAAATTCATTAGAAAGTAATAATTTTTCATCATACCAAAC
Source organism: Gossypium hirsutum (assembly GCF_007990345.1). Taxonomy (NCBI): domain Eukaryota; kingdom Viridiplantae; phylum Streptophyta; class Magnoliopsida; order Malvales; family Malvaceae; genus Gossypium; species Gossypium hirsutum. The sequence continues at coordinate 53,614,907 of NC_053424.1, forward strand.
GTGTAACACTCTAAATTTTTGGTACCATAAATGATATTGATTTGAAATGGTATATAGTGAAGATATGAGTAAATTTTGAAATAAATTATTGTATGAGTGAACATATGGAATTAATTTGATATTTAGAAAGGAAATCAATGTGGAGGATTGTGAATGTGAAAGCCCAATAGAAAGGACTAATTTATAAACTTTAAAAAGTATAAGGACTAAAGTATAATCTGACCGAACAAAGAAATGGTGGATTATAAAGATTATTGGTATGAAAGTGACATGGAATATGTACTTTTTGAATAAATTGGGGAAAGTGAAAAGTTTAAGGATTGAATCGTAATTTTTCCATTTAACGTTAAAAAGGGCATATGTTTAATCTTTGCCACAAATGGACAAATAGTGAACTATAGTTACCATTTAAGAAGTTTGGATATGCTAAGTGTCATGTATGATAGGAAGGGAGGGTAAGTAGAGAAAAAAAGATCAAAGTGTAATTTTCCCATAAAAGGTCTTTTGGTATTTTTACATGAAACTGTGTTTGGAGTATTATGATAATGAGATATTATACTGTGGGGGATCAATTATGATCCATCAGATTCGATTAAAGCATGAAAATTAAATACGGATTATACATTTAGTGTTGACTTTGACCAAACTTTGACTTGGCTTTTAAGTGAATTAAAAACAAGGGAAAAGTTGAAAAAAGTTTTCATCTTTCTCCTTCTTTGTGCCCCCTAGCAAAAGAGAAAGTTCTCCTTTTCCTTTTCTTTTTCAAACTTTTCTATTTCAAACTTTTCTTTAAATCAAAGCAAAAAGCTTACCCAAAATTTAGTTCTTTTGGTAAAATCAAAGAGAACTTTCAATCTTTATTCTCTCATCAAATTCATCTTCTTCAACCTATGGTTTCCATGATTTAGTGAGAGAAAGTTTAGGCTAGTGAGAGCAATCTTTAATCAAGATAAGAAATCATGATTCCATCATCTTTACCTTTGATATTTGAGAATTATGGTAGGAGAAAGCTATTTGAGCTAGTGTATTGATATATATTTTTTATATTTTAATGATGAGAAAAGATGACAAATTGGTGGAGAGAAAGCTATCTTACTATGGGAAAAGAGAGTTCAAGTGTTGAAAAGCTTAATATTAAATATTAGTTCATCCAAGAGGTACATACCTTTCGATTTTCTGAACTTTTCCTTAAAGTGTGTGATTATAGGTTAAATAATTAATGTAATTTTAATAGCCCGTTTTTAGTAAAATTAGAACAGTGGTTTTAGGACCATAAATTTGATGTGAAAATACTTATTTTAATGTCCAAATCATGATAGTAGAGTCATATAAAAATTTCGTTAAGAAATTTTAACGTTTGCATGCTTAATTTGTGAAAAAGGACTAAATCGCGTAAAGTGCAAAAGTTGTGTTCTAATTGCTAAAGGTGTATAATAGCTATGGAAATTTAAAGTGGAGGTACTTATGTGATAATTAGACCATTTATGTTGATAGTGGAATGTGATGGCTTGGTATAAGTGAAATTATGAATGTTTTTAAAGGTTATAATAGTAAAATGGTAAATAAATGATAAATTAAATAAAACAAAACCAATTTATCATCTTTAACTCTTTCTTCAATAAAAAATACAAGTAAAAGAAGCCATGAAAGCTTGCTAGGTTCGGCCATGGAGTTTTGAGTGCATGGTATGTATTTTAGTCCTGTTTTTAATGATTTTTATGTTTTTGGAGTCATTGTAGCTTAATCTAGCTAGTCCAGGGACTAATTTGCAATAATGTTAAAAATATAGAGTTTTACCATGAATGTGTGTTGGTTTTTATTAATTCTTGATGGATGAAAATTAAAATTTAGTTGTAGTTGAACAAGTTTTGTAAAGTGATTTTTGTTGAAAATGCCAAATAGGTATTTATTTGTGAAATGTGAAAATTATGTGGTAAATGTGTGAAATAATGAAATGTATGGGCTGCTATGGGTCTATATAGAATTCTGCTAGCATGGGTGTGGATTAAATTGCATGAATTTTCATTTTTATGAGCTAGGGACGAAATCGTAAAGTAGTCAAATGTTTAGGGAAAAAATGGTAATTTTTCCATAATATGAAATTGGATTGAATTGAATTGAATAGAATAAATATTAAAGTGGTTAAATTTGATTATATAGATCAAGAAAAACCACGTTCGGAATTAGATCGGGGGAAAAACAAAGTAGTAGATTGATTAGTCGATTTTCTTTGTATTAATTCGAGGTAAGTTCGTATGTCAATAAGCATTAAATAATTGTGTGTTAAATGCTTTAATATTGCGTTCTTGATGAATACGATTTCATGGATATACTTGACGAAGATTTGGAGACATATGAGATCCTAGTTGAACCTTAGGAATAGATAAGATATGAAAGACATGTCAGTAGGAGTTACAGTGTTTTGGGTGCTGGTTTCGTATGTTCTACCGGTGGCTGAGATTTTCAGCATGTGTTGTGGTTACTCGTCAGCTTGTGTGCGTAGCACCGTGTAACTACGTCTTGACCGTCAGCTTGTGTGAGCAAACCCAGTGATGGCTCGAGAGTGAGCATTTATATGAGATATGAGATAGAGATGGTTTCGACCATGTATTGACATTTGGCTTGTGAGATACCCAAGCATTCGATGTTATTCCAAATGGTTCAACGGGCATAGTGATGTTACGAAAGTATATGAATTCAATATAAACCAGTATAGGTATGTACGTGAATCATGATAAAATTGAACCTATGAGATTTGTGATTTCATATCTAACTTTGTGGATGAATATATGTTAGGTGTGACAGCCCTAATTTGACCCTAGTCGGAATGTGGTTTCGGGACCACAAAACCGAGTCATAAAATTTAGTTAAAATTTTATTTGCATATCTTATATGTGTGATAGTACTTGTATAAAAATTTGATGTTTTAATTTTATCTTAGGAATGTGAATTTTGCTTGAAAGGATCTAGTTGAGAGACTTAGAAAATTATGATAGGTAAATAAGTAAGGACCAAATAGTATTAAAATAGGAAAGTTTGGGTTTGCATGTCAAAGTGCCCAATTCATGTTAAGTGGCCGGCGAAGCATGGTTCCATTCCTCCAAGTTTATGTTGTTTATTATTTAATATTGGTAAGTAAATTAGAATAAATTAAAGAAAGGAATTAAAAAGGAAAAAGATGAATAAAATAAGGGAGGAAGAAGGAGTGTTCATCCTTTTCCTTGTTACAATTGCCGTGAGTAAAGAAAACAAAGGTGAAGGAAGGCTCATCTTCCATCTTCTTCATTTGCTGAAATTGAGAAAGGAAAGATTGAAAAAAAGGAAACCAAGGCATTCGGCCATGGCTATTTCAATGGAAAGGTATGCGTTGTGATTTTTATTCTAATTGATATTGAGATTTAGTTGATATGGGTATAGTCTAGTTAACCCATGGCAAAATTCATGGATTCATTGTTGGGAGAAAAGAATGGAAGTTGCCGTATGTATGGGTATGTATGTACTTTGGAAAGGAGATTTTTGTGTCATTGAGTTCTTGTTGTTATGTGTGTATATGCATGAGTATTCGGCCATGCTATAGAATTCATGTTGCAAAATGATTAATGCTTAACGTGATATATAATTGTACTTGTGAATGAACTTGAGAATATCTAAATTATTGGTTGGAGGTGCCGAATGTGGTCTTGGATGAGTTTTAAAGAATAAAAATTTAGGTGACTAGAGGTCAAGGACATTCGGTCAAAGGCTTGTGTGCTAGCAAAATCGGCCTAAATGTCGTTTTGATGTGTTGAATTGAGTAAGCTAGATGTTGGAACACATAAGGATTCGGCCTTCTAAAACAATAGAGATAAGTGTATGAAAGGCTAAGTTTAAGTAGTAAGGCCGAATAGGTTGTAGATAAGGCACTTGTGAGTTCTTGGCCAAGCAATTGACAAATTAAATTAGAGTTCTTGTGACGTATAATGTCAAGTCTAACTTGGTATATTTGGCCACCTAATTAAGTACATCGGTGGTGTTGAATTTAATCTTACACATTCGGCCATATGGGGTAAAAATGGGTCGAGTGTTCATGAGATGAAATTTTGTGATTTGATGAATTATAGGTGATAGTATAGATATACATATTCGGCCATCACTTGGGAGCTTATGTGATGTTGAGTTTAAAATTAGCAAGGTGATTGCCGAATGTCCAAGTATGCATATGCATGTGTGATTAGATTATTGAAAGTATGGTAATTGCATAAGGTTATTAGCCGAATAGCTAAGAACATGAGGTAGCAAGATAAAAATTTTACCATGCCATTCCGTATGTCATAAAATCATTAAAATGTGAATACCAATATATGTAGCAAAGCGGTTGAATGAGTTAATTTATTTGTTTAAGCTCAAGATCCTAAAGGAGAGGCGTCCAACAAGGGGAAATCGAAGGTCATCGAGTAGCCGACTTGGAATTATTTTACCCAACATAAGGTAAGTCACCAAGCATATATTTTGTATTGATCTAAATAGAGATAATGTCTATGTAATTATGCCGAATGGAATGATAAATTTATATACATGTATGCATGTGGTGATGAAAGTGTTGAATGAAAAGAAAAGAGGTGAGATGTATTGAGTTGTTGATCTCGGCACTAAGTGTGCGGGTATAAACATTTATGATCATGAGATTGGCACTAAGTGTGCGGGTTTAAATTGTACAGCACTAAGTGTGCGAGTTTGATTATATAGCACTAAGTGTGCGAGTTGATTATATAGCACTGAGTGTGCGGACTTAATATATATTTTGAATCACTATGGACACTAAGTGTGCAACATTATTGAGTTGATCACGGACAGCGGATCGGGTAAGTACCTTGAGTTCATGGCTAATAGGCGCTATGTTTATATTTGGAGTTGAGCTTGGTAAGTTTGAACCTATGTGACAATTATAATTGAAGTCACGTACATAAGATTTATCGTGGAATAAGTGAAAGGTCGTTTAGTTGTTGATTGTAACGAAAATAAAATGATGTATGAAAATGCCTCAAATATCCTATTGATTAGTATATGGAATGTGAATGCATGACTTGGTATGAGATTGAACCGATAGGTCTAAGGAACTATGGTATGGTTCGGTATGGATGGAGTAACTAGCCTCGTTCCATTTTGTTTCCTCTTGTGATAATGTTATTAATGGATGGTAGTGCATTGCTTATGACTTACTGAGTTATATACTCACTCGGTGTTTCCTTGTCACCTATTTTAGGTTTCTTGGACTCGTCTCTTTTTGCGTGATCGGGCCGTCATCGAAGTCATCACACCGGCTAGCAACTTTTGGTATCTTCTTTTTAGTCGGTCTAGGAGAACATTTCGGCATGTATAGGCTAATATGTTTTGTTGAAATTTGGTATGTAAACTTTTAGCCATGCGAAAATGGCATAAATGTTCGGTTGGATTTGGTTCTATAATGTTAGGTCGTAAGTCTTGGTAATTCGATTTTTATGCCATATGTCATGGTTTATTATTTTTGGTGTTAAAATTCATGATATGGCAATAGTGTAGTAGGGAGATGTTTGACAATGATTAGCCTTTGGCATGGCTAGTCATGATCATAATTTGTGATATGTATGATGAATTACTAGTTAGATCAAGGAGAAATCACGAAATAGGCATAGTTGCTTTAGTAACAGATGCTGGCAGCAGCAGTGACGTGAGATTGAAAAATCACAAAAAATAGTAGGAGTGGAATTAATCAATGAATAAATTATGTAATCGAAGCTCGATGAGTCTATTTTCATATAGAAGAAACGAAACGACCATATGAGCTGTATGTTAGGAGATAATTAAACTCTTGTGAAACAGGGCCAGAGCGATTTCTGGATTCCCTGTTCCGACTTTGGAAATTCATTATAAATTAACCAGAGATAATTAGAAGTCATGCCATATGTGCATAGATTCCCCTTTGAGTCTAGTTTCTATAGAAACAAATGACATCAGTATTGAAGCCCTGTACAGGGAGATATCCAAGTCGTAATGCGCAAAGGTCAGTGTAGTCGATCCCTGTAACATGGGAGACTTTGACTAATAAACTGTACTAATTGGCCCAACCAAAAATTATAGAAAAAATTATGTAGATGGGCATATGAGTCTAGTTTCAGGGAAAATTTACGGAACTAGATTTCGAGTTTCAGAACTCAAGATATGATTTTTAAAGCGACTAGTACGCAGATTGGCAGCTTGTCTGGGAAATTTTTAATAAGTGGTTTGAAGTCTGTTAACACCTCGTGTTCGACTCCGGCGAATGTCTCGGGTTCGGGGTGTTACATTTGATTGGTATCAGAGCTATGGTTTAGTCGGTTCTAGGACTACCATAGCACGTATGAGTCTAGCTATACATGCCTTAATGTTAATGTTTAAATGTGTGATGACTTCTGACGGTTAAAATTTTTGTTTTGATTAGTAAATGGATCCCGGTGTAGAGAGAACCTTGGCGGATGACGTTGAAAGTGTAGCGGCTGCTCCGGCACAAGGGACGCCGCCTGTTGAACCTCAGTCATCTGCGAATAATCAAGGTGAGGGGGCTAAACAAGCCTTCTTTACCATGATGAATGAGTGGGTCGCGCAATATGCCCGAACCAATCCGGCTGTCCAACAATTCCCGAATTTGAATAATCCACCCCAAGAGCCCATAATGCCATCAGTTACTGATCCTGTGAGGCTGAGTAAGCCACCTGTAGACTTGATTAGGAAGCGCGGGGCCGAGGAGTTCAGGACCATAGTTACTGATGATGCTGAAAGGGCCGAGTTCTGGCTTGATAACACCATTCGGGTGTTTGATGAACTGTCATGCATGCCCGATGAATGTCTAAAGTGTGCTATATCCTTGTTGCGGGACTCAGCCTACTATTGGTGGAGGACCCTGATTTCCATAGTCCCAAACGAACGAGTAACTTGGGACTTCTTTCAAACGGAATTTCGAAAGAAATATATTAGTCAACGGTTCATTGATCAAAAGCGTAAGGAATTCTTGGAACTCAAGCAAAGCCGTATGACAGTATCTGAATACGAACATGAATTCGTAAGACTTAGTAGGTATGTCCGGGAGTGTGTAGCTGATGAGGTTGCTATGTGCAAAAGATTCGAAGAAGGATTGAATGAAGATTTAAAGCTACTAGTGGGTATTTTTGAGATAAAAGAATTCGTAACACTAGTCGAACGAGCCTGCAAGGCGGAAGAACTTGGAAAGGAGAAGAAGAAGGCTGAATTTGAAGCTAGAGACTATCGTAAAAGATCGACGGGTAAAGCTCCGTTCTCAGCTGTAAAGAAGTTCAGGGAGGACACTAATAAGTCGAGGACGACTGCGGGAATTTCCATCAGAGCACGACCATCGACGGACTCCCGAGCTACTTCGGTAGCTAGTGTGGGCAATAATCGTCAAGAGAAACCTGAATGTCCCCAATGCGGAAGACGACACCTAGGTGAATGTTGGGGTAAGTCTACTAACAGGGCCTGTTACGGATGCGGTTCGAAGGACCACTTCATTAGAGATTGCACGGAGCTTGATGAGAAGAATAAGATTCAAGGTGCAAGACCTAGTGGAGTGACAACTAGAGGTAGACCACCGAGAATTTTAGGAGTAGGGGTGGTAGTCAGAGAGGGGCCTCTGATATGACTGCTCGAGCCGAGAACCGTACTCCTGCTAGAGCATATGCCATTCGCGCACGAGAGGAGGCATCCTCCCCTGACGTCATCACTGGTTCCTTCACTCTCTTTGATACTAATGTGATTGCATTGATTGACCCTGGCTCTACTCATTCATATGTATGTGAAACCTTAGCATCCAGTAAGACTCTACCTGTTGAGTCTACTGAGTTCGTAATTCGAGTGTCAAACCCTTTGGGTCAATACGTACTTGTTGATAAAGTGTTTAAGAGATGCCCTCTAATAATCCGAGAATCCTGTTTTCCGGCCGATTTGATGCTTTTGCCGTTTGACGAATTTGATGTTATTCTTGGTATGGATTGGTTGACCGTACATGATGCAGTGGTGAACTGCAAAAGAAAAACCATCGATTTGAGGAGTGCAAATGATGAGGTAGTCCGAGTTGAGTCTACCGATTTGAAGGGGGTGCCAGTGATAATATCTTCAATGACCGCTCAGAGATATGTGAAAAAGGGTTGTGAAACATACCTTGCGTATGTATTTGATAGCAAAGAGACGGAAAGGAAACTTGAATCAGTACCAGTGGTTGTGAGTTTCAGATGTTTTTCCTGAGGAGTTATCGGGGTTGCCACCAGTTCGAGAGGTGGAATTCGGCATCGAGATTGTACCTGGTACCACGCTAATCTCAATAGCCCCGTATCGTATGGCATTAACAGAATTAAAGGAATTGAAAGTTCAATTGCAAGAATTGATGGATAGAGGTTTCGCTCGACCGAGTTTTTCTCCATGGGGCGCACCCGTATTGTTTGTGAAAAAGAAGGATGGAACCATGAGATTGTGTATCGACTATCGTCAGTTGAATAAAGTGACCATAAAGAATAAATATCCGTTGCCACGTATTGATGATTTGTTTGATCAATTAAAGGGAGCCTCAGTATTTTCCAAGATAGATTTGAGATCTGGTTATTATCAGTTGAGGGTTCGAGACTCGGACATACCCAAAACCGCTTTTAGAACGAGGTACGGTCACTACGAATTCTTAGTGATGCCGTTTGGCTCACTAATGCCCCTGCGGTATTTATGGATTTAATGAATCGAGTATTCAGGCCATACTTGGATCGATTTGTGGTTGTGTTTATTGATGATATTTTAGTTTATTCACAAGGTGAAGCCGAACACGCCGAGCATTTGAGGTTAGTATTACAGATTTTGCGAGACAAGCAGTTATACGCAAAATTCAGTAAATGTGAATTTTGGTTGAGAGAGGTTAGCTTTTTGGGACACGTGGTGTCCGCATCGGGTGTCAGAGTGGACCCGAACAAAATTTCGGCCATACTCGATTGGAAACCTCCAAGGAATGTTACTGAAGTTAGGAGCTTTTTGGGACTTGCCGGATACTACCGACGTTTTGTAAAGGGCTTTTGATGATAGCTGCACCGTTGACAAAACTACTTCAAAAAGATGTTGAGTTTGAATGGACAGAAACTGTCGGAAGAGTTTCAATCGGCTAAAGACCTGTTTAACCGAAGCTCCAGTGCTAGTACAACCGGAGTCCGGCAAAGAGTTTGTCATTTATAGTGATGCATCCCTACTTGGGCTAGGTTGTGTGTTGATGCAAGAAGGTCGAGTTGTGGCTTACGCGTCGAGACACTTAAAGCCGCATGAGAGAAACTATCCGACCCACGATCTTGAATTAGCAGCCATAGTGTTCGTCTTGAAAATATGGCGACATTACTTGTTTGGAGAAAGGTGTCATATTTATTCAGACCACAAGAGTCTAAAATATCTGATGACTCAAAGAGATCTAAATCTACGGCAAAGACGTTGGCTTGAATTGTTGAAGGACTACGAACTTGTTATTGATTATCACCCGGGAAAGGCTAACGTGGTTGCCGATGCTTTAAGTCGGAAAGCACTGTTTGCTTTGAGAGCGATGAATGCTCACTTGTCCGTCTCACCCGATGGGGTGCTAGTAGCTGAATTAGAGGCCAAACCATTATTGATTCGTCAAATACTTGAATTCCAGAAAGTCGACGCTGAATTGGTCACTAAACGAGCTGAATGTGCTTCGAATGAGGAATCGGAGTTTCGGATTGACGACAATGATTGCTTGACGTTCAGAGGTCGATTATGTGTTCCAAAAATTGGAACTTATTTCAATGATTTTGACGAGGCTCACAGTAGTCGAATGTCAGTCCACCCAGGTAGTACTAAAATGTACAATGACCTGAAACGTCAATTTTGGTGGCCCGGTATGAAACGAGACATTTCGAATTTGTTTCAAGGTGTTTGATATGCCAACAAGTAAAAGCGGAACATCAAGTGCCGTGGGATTACTTCAGCCGATCATGATACCCGAATGGAAGTGGGATCGGGTACGATGGATTTTGTATCTGGATTGCCATTGTCATCAAGCAAGAAAGATGCAATCTGGGTCATTGTTGATAGATTGACCAAGTCTGCTCATTTTATCCCTGTCCGTACGGATTTTTCGCTCGATAAATTGGCAGAATTATATGTCTCCCAAATAGTTCAGTTGCATGGGGTACCTATTCCATCGTGTCGGATAGAGACCCAAGATTTACCTGCGATTTTGGAAGAAATTACAAGAAGCATTGGGTACCAAGATGCACTTTAGCACAGCATTCCATCCTCAGACCGATGGCCAATCGAGCGGATAATTCAAATACTCGAGGATATGTTGAGATGTTGTGTTTTAGAGTTTTGTGGTTCATGGGAAAGATATCTCCTTTGATCAAATTCGCTTACAACAATAGTTTTCAGTCGAGCATTAAGATGGCACCTTACGAGGCTTTATACGGTCGTAAATGCCGTACCCCATTATTTTGGACTGAACTTAGTGAAAGTAAGATCCTTGGGGTTGATTTGATTAAGGATGCCGAGCAGAAAGTCCGAGTAATTCGCGAAAGTTTGAAAGCCGCTTCGGATCGTCAAAAGTCGTATGCGGATTTGAAAAGAAAAGACATTGAATATCAGGTCGGAGACAAAGTATTTCTCAAAGTTTCACCCTGGAAGAAGGTGCTTAGATTTGGTCGTAAGGGCAAACTAAGTCCAGGTTCATCGGTCCGTATGAGGTATCGAACGAGTTGGACCAGTTGCATACGATTAATTTTACCCCCTGAGCTTGAAAAGATTCACAACGTATTCCATGTCTCGATGCTTCGACGATATAGGTCGACCCGTCGCACGTAATCACTCCATCTGAGATCGAGATTCAGCCTACTTAGTTATGAAGAAGAGCCGGTTCGCATTTTGATGCGTGAAGTAAAAGAGTTGCGAAATAAGAAAATCCCATTAGTTAAGGTGTTGTGGCATAAACACGGAATCGAAGAAGCCACTTGGGAACTTGAGGACTCTATGAAGGATGATATCCTAAATTTTTCACTGGTAAGATTTTCGGGGACGAAAATTCCTTATGTGGGGAGAGTTGTGACAGCCCAATTTGACCCTAGTCGGAATGTGGTTTCGGGACCACAAAACGAGTCATAAAATTTAGTTAAAATTTTATTTGCGTATCTTATATGTGTGATAGTACTTGTATAAAGTTTGATGTTTTAATTTTATCTTAGGAATGTGAATTTTGCTTGAAAGGATCTAGTTGAGAGACTTAGAAAATTATGATAGGTAAATAAGTAAGGACCAAATAGTATTAAAATAGGAAAGTTTGGGTTTGCATGTCAAAGTGCCCAATTCATGTTAAGTGGCCGGCCAAGCATGGTTCCATTCCTCCAAGTTTATGTTGTTTATTATTTAATATTGGTAAGTAAATTAGAATAAATTAAAGAAAGGAATTAAAAAGGAAAAAGATGAATAAAATAAGGGAGGAAGAAGGAGTGTTCATCCTTTTCCTTGTTACAATTGCCGTGAGTAAAGAAAACAAAGGTGAAGGAAGGCTCATCTTCCATCTTCTTCATTTACCGAAATTGAGAAAGGAAAGATTGAAAAAAAAAGAAACCAAGGCATTCGGCCATGGCTATTTCAATGGAAAGGTATGCGTTGTGATTTTTTTCTAATTGATATTGAGATTTAGTTGATATGGGTATAGTCTAGTTAACCCATGGCAAAATTCATGGATTCATTGTTGGGAGAAAAGAATGGAAGTTGCCGTATGTATGGGTATGTATGTACTTTGGAAAGGAGATTTTTGTGTCATTGAGTTCTTGTTGTTATGTGGTATGTGCATGAGTATTCGGCCATGCTATAGAATTCATGTTGCAAAATGATTAATGCTTAACGTGATATATAATTGTACTTGTGAATTAACTTGAGAATATCTAAATTATTGGTTAGAGGTGCCGAATGTGGTCTTGGATGAGTTTTAAAGAATAAAAATTTAGGTGACTAGAGGTCAAGGAGATTCGGTCAAAGGCTTGTGTGCTAGCAAAATCGGCCTAAATGTCGTTTTGATGTGTTGAATTGAGTAAGCTAGATGTTGGAACACATAAGGATTCGGCCTTCTAAAACAATAGAGATAAGTGTATGAAAGGCTAAGTTTAAGTAATAAGGCCGAATAGGTTGTAGATAAGACACTTGTGAGTTCTTGGCCAAGCAATTGACAAATTAAATTAGAGTTCTTGTGACGTATAATGTCAAGTCTAACTTGGTATATTTGGCCACCTAATTAAGTACATCGGTGGTGTTGAATGTAATCTTACACATTCGGCCATATGGGGTAAAAATGGGTCGAGTGTTCATGAGATGAAATTTTGTGATTTGATGAATTATAGGTGATAGTATAGATATACATATTCGGCCATCACTTGGGAGCTTATGTGATGTTGAGTTTAAAATTAGCAAGGTGATTGCCGAATGTCCAAGTATGCATATGCATGTGTGATTAGATTATTGAAAGTATGGTAATTGCATAAGGTTATTAGCCGAATAGCTAAGAACATGAGGTAGCAAGATAAAAATTTTACCATGCCGTTCCGTATGTCATAAAATCATTAAAATGTGAATACCAATATATGTAGCAAAGCGGTTGAATGAGTTAATTTATTTGTTTAAGCTCAAGATCCTAAAGGAGAGGCATCCAACAAGGGGAAATCGAAGGTCATCGAGTAGCCGACTTGGAATTATTTTACCCAACATAAGGTAAGTCACCAAGCATATATTTTGTATTGATCTAAATAGACATAATGTCTATGTAATTATGCGAATGGAATGATAAATTTATATACATGTATGCATGTGGTGATGAAAGTGTTGAATGAAAAGAAAAGAGGTGAGATGTATTGAGTTGTTGATCTCGGCACTAAGTGTGCGGGTATAAACATTTATGATCATGAGATTGGCACTAAGTGTGCGGGTTTAAATTGTACGGCACTAAGTGTGCGAGTTTGATTATATAGCACTAAGTGTGCGAGTTGATTATATAGCACTGAGTGTGCGGACTTAATATATAATTTTGAATCAGTATGGACACTAAGTGTGCGACATTATTGAGTTGATCACGGACAGCGGATCGGGTAAGTACCTTGAGTTCATGGCTAATAGGCGCTATGTTTATATTGGAGTTGAGCTTGGTAAGTTTGAACCTATGTGACAATTATAATTGAAGTCACGTACATAAGATTTATCGTGGAATAGGTGAAAGGTCGTTTAGTTGTATGATTGTAACGAAAATAAAATGATGTATGAAAATGCCTCAAATATCCTATTGATTAGTATATGGAATGAGAATGCATGACTTGGTATGAGATTGAACCGATAGGTCTAAGGAACTATGGTATGGTTCGGTATGGATGGAGTAACTAGCCTCGTTCCATTTTGTTTCCTCTTGTGATAATGTTATTAATGGATGGTAGTGCATTGCTTATGACTTACTGAGTTATATACTCACTCGGTGTTTCCTTGTCACCTATTTTAGGTTTCTTGGACTCGTCTCTTTTTGCGTGATCGGGCCGTCATCGAAGTCATCACACCGGCTAGCAACTTTTGGTATCTTCTTTTTAGTCGGTCTAGGAGAACATTTCGGCATGTATAGGCTAATATGTTTTGTTGAAATTTGGTATGTAAACTTTTAGCCATGCGAAAATGGCATAAATGTTCGGTTGGATTTGGTTCTATAATGTTAGGTCGTAAGTCTTGGTAATTCGATTTTTATGCCATATGTCATGCTTGATTATTTTTGGTGTTAAAATTCATGATATGGAAATAGTGTAGTAGGGAGATGTTTGACAATGATTAGCCTTTGGCATGGCTAGTCATGATCATAATTTGTGATATGTATGATGAATTACTAGTTAGATCAAGGAGAAATCACGAAATAGGCATAGTTGCTTTAGTAACAGATGCTGGCAGCAGCAGTGACGTGAGATTGAAAAATCACTAAAAATATTTGGAGTGGAATTAATTAATGACTAAATTATGTAATCGAAGCTCGATGAGTCTATTTTCATATAGAAGAAACGAAACGACCATATGAGCTGTATGTTAGGAGATAATTAAACTCTTGTGAAACAGGGCCAGAGCAATTTCTGGATTCCCTGTTCCGAATTTGGAAATTCATTATAAATTAACCAGAGATAATTAGAAGTCATGCCATATGTGCACAAATTCCCCTTTGAGTCTAGTTTCTATAGAAACAAACGACATCAGTATTGAATCCCTGTACAGGGAGATATCCAAGTCGTAATGCGCAAAGGTCAGTGTAGTCGATCCCTGTAACATGGGAGACTTTGACTAATAAACTGTACTAATTGGCCCGACCAAAATTCTAGAAAAAATATGTAGATGGGCATATTAGTCTTGTTTTGGGGAAAATTTCGGAACTGGATTTCGAGTTTCAGAACTCAAGATATGATTTTTAAAGCGACTAGTACGCAGATTGGCAGCTTGCCTGGGAAATTTTTTAATAAGTGGTTTGAAGTCTGTTAACACCTCGTGTTCGACTCCGGCGACGGTCTCGGGTTCGGGGTGTTACAGTCCTGTAAGCCATAAAGCATCATCCAATCTTTTGGACCAATCTCGTCGATTCGGGCAAACTACCTTCTCAAGTATGCCTTTGATCTCTTTGTTCGCCAGTTCAGCTTGCCCATTCGTCTGCGGATGGTAAGCTAAAGCGACCTTGTGTTTTACTCCATGTTTATCTAATGACCATTTTAACCACTTGTTCACAAAATGAGACCCTTCATCGCTGATAATAGCTCTTGGGGTTCCAAACCTTGTGAACACTTGTTTCTACAAAAACTTAATTACAACCTTAGCATCATTTGTCGGATAAGTTTCAGCCTTGACCCACTTAGACACATAGTCTACTTCTACTAATATGTACTTGTGACCAAAAGATGGTAGAAAAGGACCAAGAAAGTCAATACCCCATAAATCGAACAATTCTACCTCAATGATATTTGTTCAAGGCATCACTTTTCTATTGGTGACATTTCCAACCCTTTGACATCGATCACAACTCTTTATGTACGCACATGCGTCCTTGAATAGTGTTGGCCAAAAGAATCTGACTTGCAATACTTTGGCCATAGTATGAGTACCTCCGAAGTGTCCCCCACTTAGAGCTGAGTGACAATGGTATAGAATCTTTTGTATTTCATCTTCTACCACACATCTCCTGATCATTTAATTTGTGCACTTTTTAAACAAATATGGCTCTTCCCAGAAATAGTACTTCACATCGTGAAGAAACTTTTTCCTTTAATGATATGTCTTATCAATCGACATCAAACCAAAAGCTAAATAGTTAGCTATCAGAAAACCAAGGGGTATTATGGACATGATTTACCTTCAGTATGTGTTCATCCAAAAATGTCTCTCGAATTGGTATAAGAGGAGAGTTCCTTTCTTTCGGCTCCAATCTAGACAAGTGATCTGCTACTTGATTTTCCACTCCCTTTCGATCTTGAATTTCTAGATCAAACTCTTGAAGTAGAAGTACCCATCGGATTAACCTCGGCTTAGCATCTTTCTTAGAAAGTAAGTACTTAATTGCCGAGTGGTCCGTATAGACAGTCACTTTGGTACCTATAAAATAAGATCGAAACTTGTCAAAAGCAAACACAATAGCAAGTAACTCTTTTTCTGTTACCGTATAATTCAGTTGAGCTCCTGTCAGAGTTCGACTTGCGTAGTAGATGGGATAAAAACTTAGTTCCTTCACTGGCCCATGACAGCTCCTATCGCGAAGTCACTTGCATCACACATCAATTTGAATGGAAAATCCCAGTTTGGTGTGACGATTATGGGTGCCGTAACTAATCGACTCTTCAAATCTTTAAAAGCCTTTAAGCATTCCTCATCAAATTTGAACTTCAAGTCCTTCTCCAATAATTTGCATAAGGGTTTAGCAAATTTGAAGTAGTCCTTGATAAATCTTCAGTAGAAACCGGCGTGGCCCAAAAAGCTCCTAACACTCTTTACAGATGTTGGAGGTGAAAGTTTCTCTATAACATCTACCTTTGCTTTATCTATCTCGATTCCATGTCTCATTATCTAATGCCCTAGAACAATACCTTCTCGTATCATGAAATGACACTTTTCCCAGTTGAGTACTAGGTTTGTTTCTTCGCATCTCCTTAGTACCTTTGCTAGATTGGCTAAAAAATCGTTGTAAGTATCTCCAAATATCGAAAAATCATCCATAAAAACTTCTAAATACTTCTCAACCATGTTAGTAAAAATAGACATCATACAACTTTGAAATGTAGCAGGTGCATTACATAAACCAAATGGCATGCATCTAAATGCAAATGTACCGTACGGGCAGGTGAATATTGTCTTGTGTTGATCTTTTGGTGCTACCGTAATCTGATTATACCCCGAGTATCCATCGAGAAAATAGTAGTAGTCTCACCCCGCGAGTCTATCTAGCATCTGGTCTAAAAATGACAAAGGAAAGTGATCTTTCCTAGTCCCTTTGTTTAGCTTCTGGTAATCGATGTAAATTCTCTATCATGTAACTGTTCTAGTCAGTATCAACTAGTTATTCTCATTTTCAATGACCATGATACCTCCTTTTTTTGGCACGCACTGGACCAGACTTACCCATGAACTGTCTGAGATGAGGTAGATTATACTCGCATCTAACCACTTGATGATTTCTTTCTTTACTATGTCCTTCATGATGGGGTTTAGTCTTCGTTGTCCATCAATCATCCCTTTTTTGCCATCTTCAAGGATAATCTTGTGCATGCATACCAATGGACTAATTTTGTGAATATCAGCTATGGTTCATCCGATAGCCTTATTGAATTGTTTCAACACCAGGATGAGTTTCTCTTCTTGATCACTAGTTAATTCTGCTGAAACAATCACAGGAAAAGTAGAAGCGTTACCTAAATAAACATATTTTAAATGTGAAGGTAGTACCTTGAGTTCTAATTTAGGTGGCTTCTTGATTGACGCTTTTGGTTGGGCATAATCTCTTTTCTCTAATTCCAAAGATTCAAAATGGGATTACAGATTAAATCCCTTTTGATTAGCTTCTAACAACGCTAAGTATTCATCCTCCTCTTCATCATTCAGAGGATTTGATGTCAAAATTTGTTCCAACGGATCCTCAACGTAGTTGAGCTCCTTCTCTACTATTAAATCCTCTAAATCGGATACTGTAGAACAATCATCAATTGTGTCAGGAAATCGCATAGACTTAAAAACATTAAATGTTATCTGATCATCCTGAATTCGCATAGTAAGCTCATCCTTTTGCATATCAATAAGGGTCCCTCCGGTTGCTAAGAACGGTCTTCCTAAGATAATTGGCACTTCTTTATCTGCTTCAAAGTTTAGGATAACAAAATCAATAGGGAAGATACATTTATCCACACGTACCAATACATCCTCGATTTTTCCTTCTGGATGTGCTAAAGATCGATCTGCTAATTGAAGTGTAACCGTAGTTGGTCTAACTTCACGTATCCCCGACTTCCTAAGTATTGACATAGGCATCAAGTTAATACTCGCACCTAAGTCACATAATGCCGTACCATAATACATTGCTCCAATGTTGCAAGGTATGGTAAAACATCCAGGATCCTTCAACTTTGGGGGTAATTTGTCTTGAAGATATGCACTGCATTCCTTCGTCAGAGCTACCGTCTCAAATTCTCCAGGTCTTCGTTTTTTGCACAGGATATCCTTCATGAATTTGACGTAGTTCAGTATTTTCTCAAGTGCTTCAACCAATAGGATGTTGATATAAAGTTGCTTGAGTACGTCTAGGAAATTCTTGAATTGAATCTCCTACTTCTGCTTTTGAAGTCTTTGAGGGTAGGGTGGTGGTGGTTTCTTTTTTGGAACTGATTGATTTGTCCTCTATGGCAATTCTGCATCTAACGATGTTGTTAGTTGATCAGAATTAGCTGGTTCTAAAATTACCTTGTCGGGTTTTGCAGATTCTGGTTCTTGTGAAACTGGAATTTCAACACTCAGTTAAACTTCTTCTGAATCTTGAGCATCAGCTTGCTTCTTTTCAGCTTCGATGGTGTTGGGCTCTACTATCTTTCCACTCCTCAATGTCAACGCTTTACAATGCTCCTTCCTTAGATTCGTTAGATTTTCTGTATCACTAGGTAAAGCACCTGGTGGTCAGTTCTTGAGTTCAGTTGCAAGCTAGCCCATTTGGTTTTTCAGGTTTTTCAATGTAGCTGCTTGGCTCTAGATTAAGGCATTATTCTTGGCCATGTATGCCTTCAAAAAATTTTCTAAGCTATTGGATGGTTCAGCTTGGGTTGGTTTCTAAACTTGTTGGGGAAAACTAGGCGGCTGGGTTGGTCTAGGTTGAGCGTAAGTGTTACTGGTTCAAGCCCCTTGGTTACTCCAGGAAAAATTGGGGTGATTTCACCACGATGGGTTATAAAAATTGGATTGCAGTCCTTGGCTTCCTCAATTTAGGTTCTGGTTACCTATGTAGTACATGGATCCTGGGTTTAATGGACATTCTGCAAACAAATGTTCTTCTCCACAATAGACACAGGCCTTATTTGCAAATTGGGTTGGTGGTTGCGCTGCAAAACTGTTAGAACCATTAGTAGTAAGATTTTTTAACTTTGAGGATATTGATGATACCTGAGATGCGAGTGAAGTAAGAGCGTCTACTTCATGAATTCTGGCAACTTGTCTTCCTGACACTGCTCGATTGGTTGGCCATTGATAATTGTTGCTGGCAATCCTCTCAATGATTTCATAAGCCTCATTATAAGACTTAGAAAGGAGAGCATCGTTAGCAGAAGTGTCCACTACCATCCTTGTGTGAGCATTGAGACCATTATAAAATGTCTCAAGTTGGATGCAATGTAGGATTCCATGATGAGGGCACTTTCGTAATAACTCTTTGTATCTTTCCCATGCCTCATACAAGGACGCATCATCCATTTGTTGGAAAGCAATGATCTCGTTCCTCAACCTAGCATTCTTGCTAGGTAGGAAATACTTCATAAGGAATCTTTCTGCTAACTCTTGCCATGTGGAAATTGAGTTTGGTGGCAATGAGTTCAACTAAGCTCGAGCTTTGTCCCTCAGCGAATACGGGAACATCTTCAATTGTAATGCATCTTCGGTACTCCGGCTAACTTGAAAGAATCACTCACCTCCATAAACAATCTTAAGTGTAGGTGAGGATCTTCGGTAGGCATTCTACTGAATTGGCCCACTATCTAAAGCATCTGGAACATGAATGGCTTCAGCTCAAACTGTTGTGCATCAATTTCAGGTCTCCTAATACCCAGATTAAGATTATTAAATACTGGCAAGGCATACTGTCGTAAAGCTCTATCCCTGTCATCAGCAATAAGGATAGGATTTTGAGCAGGTTTTGCTCCATTTCCTTGGATCGAATTTTCAAAGTTCATCTCTTCGATCCTCTTCTAATTTGCTTGTCTTCTTCACTGTCGAAAAGTTCGTTCTATCTCAGGGTCTACAGGGAGTAGGTCAATAATTCGGTCAATACTCATAAACACCTTAAATAATCACAGAAAAATTAATTAAGTTAAAAATTAAACAGAAAAAAAACAAAAATGCAAAACTAACAAATTCACAAATAATGACTTTTTACAATAGTCCCCGGCAATGGCGCCAAAAACTTGGAACGACGGAAATGTGCAAGTGTACACAATCGCAACAAGTAATAAAGTGACAAGTAAATGTCGAGTTATCTTACCCACAGCTACTGCGAAAAGAATTATTTATGAATGCTATTTAAAACACTTTGGTGAAGAACATATTTTGTTTTGAAAAGGGCGATTAAAAAAAAGATTTTAAACTAAATAAAAATAAAAGTTCTAATGCACGATTTCAAAATATGATTTAATCAAGATGACATAATTGTGTTGATTTAATTACATTTCTTGAACTTAGAATTATTAACTCATGCTTATGCTATTACAAATAAATTCACGACAACTCGGTAATTTCCTAACTTATGAAAATATTCACCTACACAACTCCATTCATCTCTTAACATATCCCTATGTTAATTCAAACGATTAAACTGATTTTAACAAGCACACATGTTATGGCACATACATACTTATTAAATTGAACTAATCTCCTGCATATCCCTATGTCAATTCAAACGATTAATTAATCTAATAAACACATAAAAGACTATGTGAGGTAACAAGGTATTCTTACTTGAAACAGTTTAATCACAATAATTGTGCAAGTTATGCAAGGCAAGTGTATCGCCAGATATATTACTAATTTAACCTTCAGCTACCTTAGAAGAATAAACATGCACTAATTAAGTATTGTGTCCATTAATTACAATTTCAATCCGTTTAAATAATTAATTCATTAGCTACCTCACAATTGTAATGCAAGAATAACTTAGGCATGATTTTACTTAATCAAGCATTTTACCAAGGCCTATAACAGCATAAACACGATATTAATAATTTATGCAGAGGAAATGCAATCAAACCAACACGAATTAAATTCAAGCTAAGCTGATTAAATTAACCATTCCAACAACATAAATATTCATAGATATGCTCATCATAACAACAATAAAAATTAAAGAGATAGGGAACAAGAATCAAATCCGGTGTTTTTCCGAGGCTTTGACAAAGTTGCTCCGTTCTTCATTCTTTGTTGTCCTTGCCGATCAAGGTTACTATGAACACTTCAATGTTGCTCCAAAATGGCTGAAGAATAACCCTTTCCCAAGGGGAGAAATCGGCACAAGAGCAAAGGACTTGAAATGGGGAAATGATAGGAGAAAGTGAGAGAGGAGAGAAGAGATGTTAATGAATTGATGTGTGCTTTGAATGATCAGCCAAGGGGGTTTTTATAGCTGAATGTGGCAGCTAAAATTTGCTAAAAATAGCAGCCAAAGAGCCACCCTTTTTCCGGCCATCTATGTGGCAGAGTTGATGTCTTCAACTTTGCTAAATATAGCTTGGGGCAAATCCATAAAGCCACCAATTGTGGAGGGGCTTGAATGCAACATTGACAAGTCTTCAAGGGCTCCTTTGCAAGCTTAATTAATCAGATAATAAGCTGATTTGGGTCAGCATATGGATGACTTTGGGCTGCCCAATCCTTGGCTGGTTCAGTTCAATCGATTCGGTTCAATTGGACCATTTTTTCCATAATTAATTAATAATAATTTATTTAGCCCAAATTAAATTGGTATAATTAAAATTAATTATATTATAAATTAATACACATAATTGGATCCTCTTAGGCTGGAAATTAATTCGTCTTGATACTTCAAATTGCTTCTCGATTTTGTGCTTCTGGCAGTGTCTACCATGCCATTTTTCGCTCTTTGTGTAAATCTGTTGAAAATAACCAAAATTGATCGAAAATAATTATAAAATTAACTAAATTTCAACATGTTCATATTTTAAGTGCACTTTAATTATTTTATAAAAATTAATTATTTTTCGACAAGAATTTAACCGAACTCGCATGAATTTAAGTTAAAAAGGGTATGCAAAAGTGTGTAAATTTTTGTGTTTCCACTATCAACAATGGAAAATCACAAATTCTTCATCAAATTCAAAAATTTAAGCATGGGCTAGCTAGTATTCGAAGCAACGATTTCAAAATGTAAAAATTATTGAAAACCGAGCAAAACACATACCCGAATTTAGCTTCCTAAGTGCCGAAACTTAAACACAACCATGGCTTCTTTTCTTCTCCTTATTCGATCATGAAAAAGGATGAATACTCCACTATCTTGTGATATTTGTTTTATTTATTTCATAATAATATAACATTTACCATTTTAACCTTTGTAATTTAATTAGAAAACCATATAACATAAGCCATAACCGTCCAAGCTATTAATTAATGGCATAATTTCATTTTAAGGCCTCAACATTAAAAGAACATAACATTATAACCCTTTAACAAATAGCAAGTCATTTTTACAATTTACGCGATTAAGTCCTTTTATAAAATCAAGTACACAAACGATAAAATTTTCATACGAAAATTTCACACATATCAATTCACATACTTTAAGCATGAAATATAATATAAAAATATTTTTCTGACTCGGATTCATGGTCCTGAAACCACTGTTCTGACTAGGGTCTAAACCGGGCTGTTACATGAACAGTACCTAGCCTGCACACGGAAACAAAATCGCATGCTGAGTAAAACTTAGTGGTATTTCTATAATTTGAATAATATTAACTTGATATAAGTATTTAAAATGCAAAATGCAACAAGTAAGCTATGTTCATGTTTTTCAATTTAATAGTGTAATATTTGTTGATTCCTTATTCACATCTAAGATTTTCACATGTTCAATATATAAGTATATATCAATGGCATTTCATTTAACATTTGAATACATATCTCATGCAATAGCATGATTCATATCTTTGTTCAATACCTAAAATAATTCAAGTTTCACATATCAATTCATCATTCATATTTCATTTCTCATATTTTCCATTTCAATATTCTCTCATCTCATATTCATTTCTCATCTTTTCCATTTCAATATCAATCACATAAAATTATTATTTTATTTTCCCCTATTAACACTACTCGGACGGATACACGAATCCAACCAACACACCAGCTTGGTAGCCAATGCATCATCGGATAAATCGAAGTACTAACTGTGCCAGTGCTATATATATTGACACCCAGTGTCTCACCGGTTAAATCGAAGCAAATGGACACCTAGTGCCTCATTGACTCGAGGTCGAAAAAATCCCTGAACTCTTCCTATCCTATGGCATGCCATCTATATCCAACTCAGCCCGATATAGTTAATAAGGTTTCATTTCACTTTTCAATACAACCAATGTCTCAATTTCACATATATACAAATTATCAATATAAATATATATTCAATTCAATCTCCATATATATTTCAATAAATTCATAATTTACTGAATCAATCCATTTCCATCGACTATGAGTTCAATTCAATTTCTAAGTACAAAAGTACTCGCCTCAAAATGTAATAATTTATAACTTAGTTCATATTATAGAAACCAAACCGTGAATTTCGAGCTATTAGATCGATTTTATCCTTCCCTTTTTACTTTAGGATTTCGGTACGACATTAGCTCATAATAAACATTAAATCACATTATATTACACATTTCATTTCACATTAAATTTTAAATTTTCACACTATATTTTCCTTATTCTTGAATTTAGTCTCTAAACCAAGACTAATTTTAACTTCTCATTTAACTTCATATTTTTTATACTAATTTCACTCTAGACCACATTTAGCTTCCTCTTTTGTAATTTGACCCCTTAATTTCAATTTTTTCACAATTTAGTCCTATTTTTCAAATCAACAATTAATTTCATAATTTAGTCCTTTTCCATTTCCAAGTTAAAAATCTATCTATTTAATTCCCTAATACTTAAACTATTCAACAATGCCAACATCTAAAATCTTGAGCAATACTAAAAATTACAGCATGGTCGGGTAGCCCTAGGTACCGAGATTCAAAAAATATAAAAATTACATGTATAGGGACTAAATTGCATTAACCAATTTGAGCTTGAACTTCCAAACCCCTAGTGCCATGCGTTCTTTTCTAATTTTTCTTTCTTTCTTTTGTTTAATTTGCATACATCCTTTTTCATTTCTATTTCATTTAATTATTTTTTCATTTATTTATTATTATTATTATTACTAACTTTATAATATAACATATATAAAATATATATACATGCATTTACACTTAACCATGTTCGACCACTTATATACACAACCATTTATTAAAATGGTTTAAATGCTACTTTATCCCCTTTAATTTATTTCAATTTATAATTCAACTTTTAACATTTGGGTGATTTAGTCCCTGTACCTTAATAATCCTAATTTCACAAATTTACTAATTCAAAAATAATTAACTACAGTACTAACTTCGTAAATTATGAGTCCAATTTACAGGAATGGAGTCCCGGGAATACACTTTTCGACACCCTTGACAATCGGGTCGTTACACACAAGACCATCAAAGCCCTAAATACCTTTCATCGCTAATTCTTGTGTCTCCCACTAAGGAACTAGTCGGTTCTATTCTAACTGAACCGGAGTTGGAACCCAACTAATTACCAGTTAGCCACTGAAAATTTCCAAATTTCTAGTAGAGCCCGCCACTTACCATTCTATTTAATTAAGTCCAAACCTTTTTGATTTTGTAAATAGTGACAACCGAGTGTAGCATTGCCCATCTGAAGCTAAGACGCATTGAGAATGATGATTCTGTTGACTAACACATCATTGTTGGTAGAGAGCATGATGGAAAGCAAGAATTACGGCTCATGGATGATTTTCCAACAAAAATCTTGGTGGAATGTGCATCAAGGGGGTAAATAGGAGGGATGAGATTTTTGATAAGTATAAAACTAAAAATTCTTTCATCAGATATTTAGGAATACGCAAAGGAGAGGTTGTGAACTTTTATATCAAAGACATGGTTTATATGGGTATAATATTGTTGGCCTTTTGACCTAAGCCAACATGGTAAGATATCAAAAGACATGCTGTATAGCCATGAGTATAACTTGGTGTTTTACCTAGAACAGGATGGTAGGTGTTGAGCAACTTCTGTTAGGGTGGTGATGGTCGTGAAACTAGCTAAAATTGACTTAAGGCAAGTGCACCATCGAATAGTAGTATAGCTATGAGACCAGAAATATCGTATCCCCGAGATTAAAAGTACTAGTAATTACTATCTTTTTATTATCTAGCCTAAATTTAAGAGAATGTTGAAACTAAACTAATTATCTAATTAACTAGATTACGGCAGGGATGAAAGTTGGAAAATACTTTTGAAAAACCGATTGAGAAGACAATACCCAAGAAAGAATCCACAAAGACTTCATTATTACCTTTGACTTAAACGATTTATTTACTTGATTATTCCGTAGAAATCCCTGATTTACGTTATTACCCTTTCAAGACTCAAAAACAACTGACTCTAGGTTGATTAATCAGAATCTCTTTCTATTAAAACCTCTATATCATAGTAACTCGATCTATGGATTCCCTTATTAGATTTGACTCTAGTCTAGTAGATTTATGTCGTCCTATCTCTAGATTGCATGCAACTTCGCTTAATTATGATGATCTACTTTAAACAGGGACTTTTCCTCTACTGAATAAGCACATCAAAAACCTGAATTAATATCCTGGATATTAAAGCAGAATTAAAACTTACAATTAAGAATAAGAAACAAGTATTTATCATATAAATCAAAGAGTAATAAGATTCGTCTTAGTTTCATCTCCCTTAGTATTTAGGAAGTTTAGTTCATAATATTACTAGAAAACATCTCAAATTTTGGAAAACAACAAAACATAAAGAAACCAA
This sequence comes from Gossypium hirsutum, assembly GCF_007990345.1. NCBI lineage: Eukaryota > Viridiplantae > Streptophyta > Magnoliopsida > Malvales > Malvaceae > Gossypium > Gossypium hirsutum. The sequence continues at coordinate 53,640,325 of NC_053424.1, forward strand.
AGAACTTCTAGGAAATTGGATGGAAATCTTCAGTCTTGATGTAGATCCTGGCTCCGAGGTGATTTTGATGACTATTCTCGAGTATTTTTTGCCTCCAACTCTGTGTGTCATTTAATACTCTTCTAGGGTGTTATATAGGCTTTACAATGCTTCAAAACCCTCAAAGTGGCCTTTTCCAAGTAGAACTAGACTGGACTCGACAGGGACACGGCCGTGTGCCACGTCCGTGTGCAAGTGCTCAAACCGTGTGCAATTTTGAGTTGGTTTCTAATCGACATGGAAATGACACGCAGGCATGTGGTCTGCCAGTGTGCCTCACACAGGTGTGTGATTTAACTCGTGTGGAATACCTAGGCTGTGTGCAACACTAATTTAGGCCTAATTTGTCCGTTTTTGGCCCGTTTCTTGCTCTTTTTGCTATCCTAAGCTCTCCTGATTATAAACATGAAATTAAAGGATTAGGACCATCAAATTCAATAAAACCAAAGAAATCATCAATAAATATGTCAAGCATGGGGTAAAATATGTATATATTACGGTTTATCAAATATCCCCGCACTTAAGCATTTGCTTGTTCCTCAAGCAAAATCCTCAGCTCCTCAATTAAACTAAGTTATTCTCAACTTATAATTCTCACCAATAATGTTTGAATAATCCACACGTAATCATACGTTAAGAGTTTAACTATAAGAACATTAAAGTTTCAAAACAATCCAAATCGAGCATTTCAGTCATAAAATTATAGGTATCCCCTTTATTAAGTAATCACCTTTATTCCAAATGGACAAGGTGACATCCTCACTATTGATTTACTCAAATCACTCAAGTGTTTAGGGTTCAATAAGAAGCACTCAATAGTCAAACATAGAATTTTATTACCATAGGCTTGTACGAAATCAAATCCCACCACTATAATGAAATGATACACAAATCCAAAGGTTTTTAACGGGGTTGTAATGGGGCTTGGTTAAGGTGTGGATGAGGTAAAAAAGGATTAGAGTCAAATTATTTAAATAAATACCAAACTAGAAGATGAGGCTAATGCTGAACAAGAAAGGCCCTAATTTGATACTAAGAAATGATGTGAGCTTCTTTTTCTAACATAACAATTTAATTCATCCAAGCTCTTTAAACATATGTAATTGTATGATATAAATATACATTTTTAAAGCAGAATAGTAAAAAATTGGAAACATACATAATAAGAAATAATTCAGCAACTGGAATGAACGAAAAAGAATAGGCAACTATCAAATTAGATCTCGGATAAAAAGGGAGTTAATAAAAAGGTAGAAATTCTTAATGAATCAAAAAGGTTAAGTTATGGATTAATATTAAGGTAAAAATTCAAGAAATAATAGTTAAGGCTCAAAGGGTTCACTAGGTGTCAATTAATGAGGCTAGGCCTTTTATAAGGTAAATGGGGTTAAAACCTAGTGCCTTTATCATTTTCGTATATCAATCAAAGGTT